>NC_046618.1:27780826-28028326 GCF_900324465.2 Anabas testudineus | reverse complement strand
GAGACAGAGGAGGAGACACAGGAGGAGACACAGGAGGAGACAGAGGAGGAGACACAGGAGGAGACACAGGAGGAGACACAGGAGGAGACAGAGGAGGAGACAGAGGAGGAGATACAGGAGGAGACAGAGGAGGAGACAGAGGAGGAGACAGAGGAGGAGACAGAGGAGGAGACAGAGGAGGAGACAGGAGGAGACAGAGGAGGAGATACAGGAGGAGACAGAGGAGGAGACAGAGGAGGAGACACAGGAGGAGACAGAGGAGGAGACAGAGGAGGAGACAGAGGAGGAGACAGAGGAGGAGCCGGTTTTATAGAAACGTTAAAACTTTATTTAGTAGAAAACTGGCTGCAGCACCAAGGTTCAAGTAAATAGAATAAAAATCTCTTTATATACAAAATACAAATTTCATCATGAGTTAAAAAAAAAAACGAGTCGAATAAATAAAAACAACAATAATCGGAGGGGGGGGGGGGGTGAGGGAGGGGGGGTCAGAATACATAATAAATGAGGCAGCTCCATTCACTCTATTGTCCGAGCGGTGAAACGGGATTTCCACGCTCTCTTTTCCGCTCCATCACTCTACAAATTGTAAAATTGACTTTTCACCTCCTGCAGACTGTGAGAGGAGGGCGGGAAAAAGTGCAAAAGGTTTTGGAGAAACGTCCAGAATCAAACTAAGCACAGAACAAATGTCAGTCAATGAGCTCAGTAAGGCCAACAGTGGTTCTCAGTCTTAGTCCAACAGGTTCCCTGGTGTCTCTACATTTCTCTGGTCTGTGAGTCCGGGGGCCCGGAGCCCCCGGCGGCCTGGCGCTCAGTAGATGCCCGGCACGAAGCTGTGGAAACCGTACAGAGCGTCCTGCTGCAGGTAGCTGTAGTCCTCCGGAGCGGCGGGGCTGCCCGGGCTGGAGGCGCAGTAAGCCGGGGAGGAGGACGAGGACGAGGAGCCGCTGGAGCTCCAGGAGCAGGCGTCGCTGCCGGGGCTCAGCAGCAGCGGGGCGTCGCCGGTCTTCCCCGCCTGCAGGTCGGCGATGCGGATCGTCTCTGACAGCGCCCAGATGTAGTTGTGCGCAAAGCGCAGAGTCTCGATTTTGGTGAGCTTGGTCTCGTCCGGGAAGGCCGGCAGCACCCCGCGCAGCGCGTCCAGCGCATCGTTCAGGTTGTGCATGCGGTTCCTCTCCCGGTCGTTGGCCTTCAAGCGCCGGTTCTTCTTCACCACCTGCACGGTGGCTTCGCTGCGGGCGCGGCCGCGGCGCCGCTTCTTCTGCTGCTGCTGCTGCTCCGGGGAGCGCGGCGGGCAGAGCGGAGAGGAGCCCGGGGAGCACAGGCTGCCGCGGGAGTCCTCGTCGTCGGTGTGCGGGAAGAAGTCGCAGCTGCTGCTGTCGATGTCGGAGTAAACGGGCTCCATGACGCTTCTCTGTGGACGGTGCTGCAGGTGAACAAGTTTTTCCGAGCTGGATCCGAAAGGACCGGGTCTTTGGAGCAGGGTGATCGGCACGCGTCTCTCGGCGTCTCTTTGCTCTGGATCAGCTCGTGCGAGCCGGTGAGCCTGGCACACGACCGGCCTCAGCCCGCTTATATACTGTGGACGGGACAATGACCGCCCCCCTGCTCCTGCACCCCCCCGTCACACCCCCGTCCTGGCATCAGAGGACAGGATGAGGAGGATGAATGCTGCGGCAGGTCTGCCCCGTGCCGCGGGAGCTGCTCATTAACATAATGACGCCCGCGGTGTTTGCTCGCCCCGCACAGAGAAGCGTGCCGGTAATCACGGCCAGCCAATCAGGGGCGGCGGCCGGCCACGCGAGCGACACGCACGAACCCGCACGCCCTCCCCTCCCTGTGAGGACCGGGACCAAACCCACTTTCAGAGTTAAACCCCCCCAAAAAAAAGAAAAAGAAAGAAGAGTCAGTAGGACCTCCGCCCCCCCGCCGGGCGGAGACACGCTCCGGAGAATCACCCATCCATCCATCCATCCATCCACACATTCATCCACCCGTCCATCCATCCATCCATCCATCCATCCATCCACCCACCCATCCACCCGTCCATCCATCCATCCACACATTCATCCACCCGTCCATCCATCCATCCATCCATCCATCCATCCACCCACCCATCCACCCGTCCATCCATCCATCCACACATTCATCCACCCACCCATCCACCCGTCCATCCATCCATCCACCCATCCATCCATCCACCCATCCATCCATCCACCCATCCATCCACCCACCCCGGTCACTGTGAAAACCTGAGGTCTCCTCTCTGCTGAAGTCAGGGCAGCACCAGAAGCTGCGCTCCAGGAAGTCCAGGATCCGTTTTTCCAGAATCCAGAAAACCCCCTGAATCAGATGAATCATCTTTTCACCTGCGATCACACAAAAGATGAGTTCAGAGTTCAGATCTTCCCTTTTTGTGGATTTTGTCAAACTAATTTAAAACTATTAATGTTTTAACTCAGCTTTGAATTTCAAACTGGAAACTTGAAACCTAGAAAACAGAGAATTCAAGGATTAAAAGTGGTTCCAATGCTCAAAAATACAGGCTGATGTTAAAGGTCAGGGGTCACAGAAACTGCTGCAGGATCCTTTTAGCTCTCAGGCTAATAATAGAGTCCTGTTTGATCCTCATTTAATTCAAGATAAACTGGATTCTGTGGGTTCTTAAGACGGTCTCAGGAGAACAGCAGAGTCTGGTTCACGCTGGCACGTCCTGTTTAATTCACTCCTCCCATATAAAAATGATAAAAATGTCCTCCCATATAAAAATGATAAAAATGTCCTCACTTATAAAAATGTCCTCACTTATAAAAATGTCCTCACTTATAAAAATGTCCTCACTTATAAAAATGTCCTCACTTATAAAAATGTCCTCACTTATAAAAATGTCCTCACTTATAAAAATGTCCTCCCATTTAAAAATGTCCTCACTTATAAAAATGTCCTCACTTATAAAAATGTCCTCACTTATAAAAATGTCCTCCCTTTGTAAAAATGTCCTCACTTATAAAAATGTCCTCACTGATAAAAATGTCCTCCCATTTAAAAATGATAAAAATGTCCTCCCATATAAAAATGTCCTCACTTATAAAAATGTCCTCACTGATAAAAATGTCCTCACTTATAAAAATGTCCTCACTGATAAAAATGTCCTCCCATTTAAAAATGATAAAAATGTCCTCCCATATAAAAATGTCCTCACTTATAAAATGTCCTCACTTATAAAAATGTCCTCCCTTTTTAAAAATGTCCTCACTTATAAAAATGTCCTCACTTATTAAAATGTCCTCACTTATTAAAATGTCCTCCCTTTGTAAAAATGTCCTCACTTATAAAAATGTCCTCACTTATAAAAATGTCCTCACTTATAAAAATGTCCTCACTTATTAAAATGTCCTCACTTATTAAAATGTCCTCCCTTTGTAAAAATGTCCTCACTTATAAAAATGTCCTCACTTATAAAAATGTCCTCACTTATTAAAATGTCCTCCCTTTTTAAAAATGTCCTCACTTATAAAAATGTCCTCACTTATTAAAATGTCCTCCCTTTTTAAAAATGTCCTCCCTTTTTAAAAATGTCCTCACTTATAAAAATGTCCTCACTTATTAAAATGTCCTCACTTATTAAAATGTCCTCCCTTTTTAAAAATGTCCTCCCTTTGTAAAAATGTCCTCACTTATAAAAATGTCCTCACTTATTAAAATGTCCTCACTTATAAAAATGTCCTCCCTTTGTGCAGCAGTCTGTATCATCTGTTCCAAATCCATCCTCGATGAAACTTTAATGTTCTGTAGCAAAACTGAGCCTCGAATCATTTCTGACCTCAGAGAAAATACAATCAAACCTTTTTATTCCTTAAGCAAATGTGATTTTGAGCACGTGAGTTATTCTGATGCTGAAATGACAACGGGTTCTGTTAAGGGGCAAGTTGTGGGGAAAGAAAACAGTGTGGACCAGTGTGTGGTTCAGAACAGATCCCGAGCCCCTATCAACAACACAGATCCAAGTAAACCACTGACCCTGATCTCTGGTGTGTGCGGACAGTTTCACTTTATGAAGTCTGGCTTTTTGTTTGTCTTTTCATCCCTTCAGGCAGCAGTAAACCCGTCCAGCGTGAGCGCTTACAGCCCAATTTTCTTTAAGTGTGTTTTAAAGACATCTTTATGAGACAGGCATCCAATTTTCCATTAATTATTCCATTTATTCAGTTTGCAGCTCAGCGGAGGAGAAGCAGAGACCTGCAGAGTCTTTCTGCGGCTTTATTCTGCAGGAGAGGGGGGACAGTCATTTATAAATAATTACACAATGTTTAGAGTCTCCAGGCATGTATAATATATCAAAGCGATTATAAGGTGAATTGTTCCTTTGTGGCCGTCCGCCCTGCACTTCTTTTCACTCCTCTCCTGGTTTGTCCCTCGTCCAAATTCAGCTCCTCTGGCCTTTTGTGCTGCTTTCTTTCTGCCTCAGCCACTCTATTGGTATCATTCTTATTCAAATGGGCCTCAGCAGGAACAAAACCAAACCCAGGCTGCACACAAATCATCTCTGCCCCGGCTGCAGGGCCGGCACAAGCCTCTGTGAGGCCCCAACAACAAGTCTGCAAATCCTATTTCACTCAAAGAGGATAAACCACACTTTAAAAGTAGTTTGATACAAGTAAAGCTCCTGCTTTCCACAGAGTCGCTGCAGTTAGAGTAAACAGGTGTCTGCAGGAAAACAGCTGAGCTGGAGTTAGAGATGGACGTAGGAAATAAGATCATCAGCGAGGAACCAGATAGAATGAAGGGAGAAGAGAAGAAGAGGAAAGTTAGAAGGAGACAAAAAGTGAAGGAACATGAAGCATCAACACAAAAGATCTGATCTGCATATATGATATGCAGACACCCTCTCTACATTTAAGACTAGACTTAAAACTTTCCTTTTTTATAAAGCTTATAGTTAGAGATGGATCAGGTGACTCTGAACCATCTCTTAGTTATGCTGATATAGGTTATTCTGCTGGGGGACCTCTACTGATAAACTGAGCTCCTCTCCTCTCTCCTTTCTCCTGTATCAATGCAATGCCACCATTGCATGTCATTAACTTTGTGTCTTCTCTCTCTTTTAGTTGTGTTTCCTCCTCTGTCTCCCTCTCTCTGTACTTTTCTGCAGGTATCCTCGGCCTGGAGCTGTACATCTCCAGTATCCAGTTCACCTGCCCAATGTGCTTGCTGCTTGTTGTTGTTTTTGTGCCTGCAGTTCTTTTCTCTCTTCTCTATCCACTCACCCCAACCGGTCAAGGCAGATGGCCGCCCACTATGAGCCTGGTTCTGCTGGAGGTTTTTTCCTCTAAAGGGAGTTTTTCCTCTCCACTGTTGCCTAAAGCTTGCTCAAATGGGATTGTTGGGTTTTCTCTATAATTTTTTGTATAAATATTTTCTGTAAGGTCTTAAACCTTACACTGTAAAGTGCCTTGAGATAACTTCTGTTGTAAATTGGCGGTATACAAATAAAATTTAATTGAATTGAATCTGATCACAAACATCAGACATGAGCAATCTCATGTCTCATTTGGTAATAAATAAAGGGAACAATGGAACATGCAGCCTTTGCGTCAACCACTCTCTCTTGTTAGTGCTCACCAGGTACATCCTGGACAAGCCACCAGGTCTCTGACAGCAACCATTCACACCTTCAGGCAACTGAGAGTCAGTAATGAAACAAGCAGACTCCACAGGACTCAAAGCCAGGTGCTGGCCATGCTGTGATCAACACTGATACAAAGATCGATACAGAGCAAACTGGAAAATGATGTTCAGAACAGACAAATACTGCACGATCTCAATGATGCATTCATTAGGGATGCTTTTAAAATGACAAGTGGATTCCAGAAAATTCTCAAGTCAGAGTGAACTGAAACCATCTTCACCAAACAGAAAATAGCTTCTGGTGTCACCGACACAAAGAACCTGATGTGAGAATCTCAAAGTGAAAGTTCAGTCTGGACCTTGGAAACAGTCACCGAGAGCTTTTAACTGCACCACACGGTGTTCTTCAGTCAGCAGCTGTGAATCAACATGAACCAGAACCTGCTGCAGTGTGTGTGTGGGAGGAGAAGCACTTTAAACACACTGAGCTGCTGCAGCAGATGAAGAAGAAGAAGGTGGAGGCAGGTTCTTATTTTACAGCCTCCATCACTTCAAAGTGAGCGAACAGCTTGTGAGGCTGCAGTTAAAGTGGATGGAAACAGTTTACAGCTGCAAATGTAACGGCTCAGAGCCGGCGGGCATGTGGGAGGCACAATTTAATTTACATTAGGTGGACATACATACATATGTGGACAGGCCGCTGGGGGTCTGGCTCCTGAGTCTACTGACGTGAGGAGGCTCCTGCAGAAGGACCTGACAGATTGTTTCTGTGTTGAACTCTTTACAGCAGAGTCAGAACCAAACCGGTCCAGTCGAGAGTAGCTGGAGTTGGAAAGATCATCATCAGGAAGACTCCAGGAAACTTCTTGAACAGAGTGAGGACGTCGCTGGTCCCTGAACCAGTCCCTGAACCAGTCCCTGAACCAGTCCCTGAACCAGTCTCTGAAATCTGAAATGACCTGCAACTCTTGTGTTGCTCTTCACCCCTGAAGCTGTAACAGTGGAAACACAGAGATCAGCAGGTGGAAGCAGCTCAGTGACTCACGGACGTGAAAATAAAGCAGCAGAAGAGTTAAAACTTGAATAAAACGTTGTGTCGACTATGAGCTTCCTGTTATAACGAGACACCGTCATAGCGGTGGAGGCTGGTTTCTTCTGCCAGCTGCTCCAACCTGACAACATGGCAGCACATTTTATCGACGTATGTAATAATTCAAATATAGCGCTGGTCTAACAGTCCAATAATGGTCAGTGTTTCAGGGAAATATATCATGTACCAAAAAGTAAAAGTACCCACTAAGCAGAAAGTCTGATAATCACATTCGACCTATTTCTGAAAGGTGGAGAACATTTTTATTACTGTACACACTGCAGAGTGATGTGGGAGCTTCTGCAAAGTCACCACAATCCTTAGATGGACACACTGGAGTAGAAAGTACCATAGTTTCATCTAAAATGTAATGGAGTAAAAGTGTAAAGTAGAACAAAGTACCCTAAAATAGTTTTTCAGTACTTGAATACATATGTTCCATGTATTTTTAGTGTGTTTCTATGTAGAATGTAACTCCACCTAAATCAGTCATAATGAGGCAAAAGGACTTTTGTTCTGTGTTAATTAGCATTTGTGAACAAAGATGAACAGAATGAAGAGAAGAAAGAATAAAAACCAGTGGAATGAAAGGAGAGAAAAGCCGTGTGAGAGGTCTGTCCGGGGTGAAGCTCTGACAGGATTAAGTCTCACAGACACGAGATGTGATTGAATTTCAATGAAGTAAAACACGTGAGAAAATGACACTGACTGAAGCAGCAGAGTCTCAGAGGAGAAGAGAAGCTGGAGGACTCTCGAGGAAAAGGAGGAAACAAAAACAAGTGAGTGAGATGAAGGAGAGAAAAAGTCTAATCTGCTCAGACTCTGCTTAACAACTAGAGTAACATTAATCCTGTAACACTGCTGCTCCTTGCCAACTTATTCCTCCAGAGAAAATCCAGCTCTGACCCAAACAGAGGAACAACGAACTGAAACGAAGCTAGAACAGCAGCGATTTCCTTCCTACTGTCAGTGTGACCTGCTTTTCAGCTCCTCCTGTTCCTGTGTCCGTCCTGAACAACGTCCAGGAGGAGCTTTGGATCATTCTTCCTCACAGTTTCTCAGGAAGTCGGCCTGTGGGTTGAGGTCTGGGCTCTGACCTCCTCCAGAAGGTGGATTTTCTACAGAATAACTGATGTTTAGGGACATTATCCTGTAGGAGACCTGGAGAAACTGTCCAGGTGCAGACACAGCAAAGTCCTAAAGTTAGCTTCATCCAGACATTAGGATACTACTGCTGCAGTGTATTGTGGGTAGAGAACATGCAGGCTTACAGTCAGAAATTCACTGTGAACAAACGTCATGAAAATCCTCCAGAGCTTTTCCATCAAGTCTAAGACAATGTTAAAAGGTTTTTTTAGTTTTTTTAGTTTTTCTTTTGGCTGTTCAATTGAACTGAAAACATCCTCAGACTCTGTGTTGGCAGTTCTGCGATCAGTTGCTGTCCAGAATCTTTTCAGGTACTGTGTTTTCTGATCGTGGCGTTGTCATGACAGTGGGCGGCCGCAGATAAACCCTCAGCTCAAACTGTTCCCTTTGTTGCTGCTAATGCAGGGTAAACCAGAGGTAAATTATCACCCTGAGCAAACAGCCGCAGACAAGTGAATGGGAAGCTGCTGCTCCCAGAATGCAACAGAAGATTGATGGAGGCGGAGGGCGGCAGGTTGAGGCCGCACGGTGATGGTGATGGCAGCATTCAGGCGGCTGATTCACGACAGCGTTCCATTACATTAAAACCTTCCTGAACAACAAGGTGTCTGTGAGCAGAAGGGAAGATATTCATAACAGCAGACAGACGGAACAATCGACTGTATTTGATCACGCTTGGTGTTTGTGTGCAGAGACGTGACGGAGGAGGAGGTGGTGTTTACTGAGGCATCACTCTTCAACCTGCAGCTTCTCTAACAGACAGACTGACACAAACCTTCTGCTGCTTCAGACAAAGACTTTCACTTTTCATTGACACAAGCAGGAAGAGCATGAGCTGCAGGGGCCAGGTCTGCAGAAAACAAAGTAGCACTGAAAGATCAAAGAACTCATTTCATACAACCTGCTGCATGGTGGAGCGAGCGAGTGTGGAGACGTGTATGAAATCACACGGACAGCTAAGGGATTGGCTGTACTGTGAATGTGGACGTATGTATGCACATAATGCAGTGATCAGTGGTCAGCGATAAACCGTTCATCAGCAGAAAAGAGATCACTGTGACGTGAACAGCTGGTGGAAATCAACAACATTATCCAAACCTGCTGTGTGCTCAGCTCAGAACCAGGCATTATGTTTAGTTTCATTCCAGCACGAATTAAAGAAGGTAAATGATTTAATACCGAGTAAAGGCAGGTAGCCCTGAAGACGCTGATTACACTGATCTGTGAAACCAACTTCCTGCCAAACTCCCTTAGAGGGACAGAGAGTCATGTCTCTGGCTGATGCTCATTTATTAATACTAAATTCCTGCTGTCATTAACTTTTGTCTTTCTTGTGATATTGTTTGTTTGTCTCAGCATTAACTAAAAAATCTTCTTCTAGTGGACTGAAAAACAGTTTCTGTTATAGTTTTTTTAGAAACAGGTGTCAGTAAGACCAAAGTGCTGTCAGCTGATATCTGATCAGAATAACAAACTTTACACTTCAATTTAAACATTACTGAGAGACGGTGTTTCTGCTGAAAGTCAGACATGTCTGAGAGGTTGAGTGAGGTTTGGTTGTATTTGCAGAGACTAGAGAGAGAGCGAGGAAGGGGCCATATGGTTTGGAGAGCAATAACTTGAATTCACTCCAACAAAGGGGTAATTGAGAAGGGGAGAAGGAGCTGGGAGTCTTGACTCGACAAAGCTGCGAAAACTCTCTTCTTTCAGCCTAATGAAGCTGTTGTCTGGGGGTGTGGTGGAGGGTGGTGGGGGGAGGAGAAGGATGGAGGTGGAGGGGCGGAGGACAGTGGAGGCTGAGCAGCCCTGGACGTGATTTGTCATACAATCTGAATCTTTAGGAGGGCTGCAGCAGAGAGACCTCCTCTCCATATGTCTGCTTAGTTTGCATCTCAAAGCTCATGGCTGAAGAGGGGGAGGGGGGGGGGGGGGGGGGGGGGCTACCTCTCTGCATCAGGTTTGAGGGTATTTGTGGGGAGGAAAGAAATCTCCAGTGTTTTCAACAATGACTTGACAGAGAGAGAAGACGAGCAAACGCCTTCTATCTGCAGAAAGATGGAGGCAAGGAAACTGAAACAGATGAGATAACATGAGAAAGAAGGTGAGGAAGGCAAAGTGGAGTGAAGGAAAGAAGAAAGAGAAGAAGTTAGAGAAAGGGGGGGATGGGAAAAGGAGGAAAAACTGTAAACATCCTTAAACAATGAGGTTCAGCAGGTGTCAGATAAATGTGCAGGAAATGAAAAAGAAGCTGAAAATCCTGAAAATCATGCTTGGAAGCAGCTGATGTTTAAGTCTTGTGCAAAACACGGGAGCAACAATACTCAAAACTGTACTCGTTTGCTTATTTCAGTATTGTGACTAAGTATATAATGTATATAACACATTTCCTGTTGCAGGAGGGGACAGCGACGTGTTCACCTGTGACAAGCTCTGAAGCTTTCAGTTCTGTTCAGGTGTCGCTCAGAGGAGCAGTGAGTCTGTGACCATCTGTGGACGCTTCAGATCCACACGATGATGATGATGGTGGCGCAGATGGGGGGGTGCTGGAGGGGATCATGACACTGACACGAGGGTTGTGACCTGGTGGGTTTTCGCAGACATCTGTAGCTGCTGCACATTCCCCGACATGTCCCTCCATCCAATCAGCTGTCTGCAAGAATGTATGACCTTCACCCCTGAGTCCACGCCCCCTCTGCTGACACACACATACACACTCATCAACATGCATGGCCGTGGTGCTGGTCTGTATCTGACCTGTTGGTTACAATAGACGACAGCAGCTGATCTACGGCTGCTGCTGCTGCTTTGTGCCTACAACACACTGAATCACTTAAAAAGTGTGAGCGAGCTGCAGAGACAGAAAGTTCCTCCCAGCAGCAAATTCCTGCTCCTCTAGGATGTCACTACAGGCAGACAGACAGACTCTGCTGCCTCCTGCTGGTGCTGACTGATTCACACTTTTGATGGAAAGTCCTTATTCAAAAGAACGACATGACCCATGGTGTTCGTGTTTCGTCTTTGTTCTCATTCTGCATGTGCTGCGTCCACTGATACTTGTCTTTGTAGTCTCCACTCTCCTGGTTCTGCTCTCTCCACACAGAACCACCACATACCTCAGAACCATTCGCTTCAGGGTCCAGTGCGACAGTAGAAATAAGTGCAGTCCAAAAGCCTTTTCTCCATAAACATTTATTTTCAAATAGCTTAAGAAAAAATAGATTTTTTTACAACTTTTCTCATTATATGACTTTTTATACAGTACTTTATGTGCACTTAGAAAAACTCAACACAAACATGAGTTAACGAGGGTCAGCAGGGACCAACAGGGACAGAAAAACAACAAACAGAACCAGATCTCAGCTGGACCAGTCTCTAAACTAACACAGTAAAACCAAACCACGAGCTGAAAAGTGCTTCTCAGAGTGTTTGTAGCTGAAGGAAATCCAACAAACACAAATGTGAACATAGTTTGTTTTTTAGGTTTGTTTTTATAAAGTTAAAAGTGCAAATAAAAAATGTGGGCGTGGAGACGTCAGAGCTGCTGGTAAAAGAAAAACCAGTTTGTTCTCAAGTTCAACTGAACACAAACTGCTGATTTACATTCAGAGAGCAACAGACAGACAGATAGACGGACGGACAGACAGACAGTAACGGTATTGTGAACATGTGAGGCGAGCACAGAACTTTGGCAACATGTCAGGCTAAAGGTCGAGTGGTTGCTAGAAAAACTAACAAAAAACGGCAGACATCTTGTTGATGTCACAGTGCGGACTGCTGTGGGGGTGGGGGGCAGGGTCACATGACATGTTTCTGGATACCTGGGGTGAACTCCTTAGCATTGGGGTTCAGGCTGCTGTTGATCTGGAGAGAAGAAGAAGGAAGAGGATGACACAGCGACCTCTGCTGGACACAGATGTGTGAGAGTTTCCTGTGTTTTGGGCTCAGTTCAGTATCTTAATTTCACTTTGATCACCTGTTTTCACACTGACATTTGAAGAAGTTGACAAGAATTAATCTGGTCTTCAAAGAAACAGACTCGATGTTACACCAGTAAAATACAACCTCCCTCCACTGAAGCAGTCGACTTTTCTCCCACACAACTGATGGAGGCAAGTTACCCGAGTGTGTACATGGTGTACTTTTACTCCCGTCATTCAGATGTTTGTGTTGTTCGACTCTGTGATGTACATTTGAATCTAGTTCAAACACTCTGGTTGTTAAAGCTGCTCTCTAATTAATCTGCCATCTGACCTAAAGAAGGTTATAAACGCTGTCAGCTGATGTGACTTTTTGTTTGGTACCAAACTCACCACAACATCAAAGTCTGCATCTGCATCTGCGTCCAGACCCAGGAGACTGATCTGCTCCTGCAGCTGACTGATTGTCTGAGGAGGGAGGTCTCTGGACGGGATGAACCACTCCCACTGCTCCTCCTCCAGCATCTCCTGGAAGCAGCGCTCGATGAACTCCTCCTCCCACAGTTCCTCCTCCACCTGCACACACACAGGTCAGGGTGGATGTTTCAGACACACTCAAGCAAAGTGGGTCGGGACACATCAGGAACCCACAGCTCCTCATATTAAGTACAAACAAGACAAATGCTACAAGAACATCCACAGACTCCGTAAACAACAAGTCCCAGAACACACATTTTAAAATATGACCAATGAGTGAGTGAGTGACCTGCTGGGTGACAATATATAGAGAGACCGGATCAGTTTCAGTTCACCACAAATCAGCAGCAACAGGGAAGAAAGTGGCTCTGTGTCTATTTCAGTACAAATTAACAGGTTAAAAAACTTCAAAGTGCTGCTGCACGAGCAGATTTTTAATTTCTGTCCAGATTCACACTGATACTTTCTGATTCAGGGCCAGAACCTGAACTAATGAAAGGGAGAAAAAAAAAAAGAGTTCATTTAAATGTCTGATCTTAAAACATGTGACGAAGTCACTGCTTCCTTGAAACATACTATTTTTAACTTCTCTCTTATGATAAGAAATAAACAGTGATGTCATCATTCAGAACAAGAATCAAACAAGAACCAGGTGTAATATCCCCAAAACCTGGACATGTTTCTACTTTTAAATATCAGCTGTTGGAGGAGGTGGCAGTAGTACAAGTAAAACTACAGGTACTTCCATAAAAAGTACAGCTCTAGTAGTAGAAGTAACAGTTCTATTCTCTTATTTCTATACTCAAGTACTAAGTACCTGCTCTGAAATGGCCAAAACTAGCAGTACTACAGTAATGTTTTTTGCTCTAAGTTCCTGATTAATCTAAGTAGTCGAACTTGATGTTTGAGTCCAAATTTAAATCGGGTTTCTGCAGAATATGTTCAGTTTAATTCATGAGCAGATTCAACAACGTGATTTCTGAACAGTTATAGTCAAACTGAACCTTTAGTCAGTAGAAATAAAAAGGACATTTTGGAAGTTAGCTTTTTAAAAAGGAGAAAACATTTATAGTCATTTCCCATCTGTGCTGTAAACTGCGAGCTGACTTTTAAAGGTTAAACAATTGTAAGAATGAATAAGGATGACGGTCTGTGAGCTAACGGATCTTACTGAACTTGAGTAAATGTACTTTATTACTTTCGACCACTGCCTGTTGTGTTGCCAGAAACAGCTCAGCACTGTGTAGGTGTGGTTTCATTCAACCTGGGGAACAGGTGAGTTGTCGGTTCTCCTTCTCACCTGCCGGTTGAACTCCTCCTCGTTCTCCATCCACATGTACTCGGCGAACGGGTTCTCCTCGGAGAGGCTGCCCAGGATCACCTCCCCGCTGGTCCTCATGTTCGGGGCGACGTTGCTGAGACTCGGATCTTTCATTTCAATTCTCTCTCACCGACAGTCAGTAAAAGCGCCTCGTTCACCACCGCCCGGTTTACGACCCTGTGGGAAACACAACGGAACCGTTAAACCGTTAAAACCCGAGCGGTTCGTCCGTGATGTGAGCGTCCAGCTCGGCTGTGATGGCCGCTGTCTGACACACGATAGCAGGGAGCTAACGCCATTTTACTGTCAACAACCCAGAAAACACGAGTTAAGACAACTGAACACATTGGCAATGACAAAAACGTGCCATTGTATTATTCTGAACCACTTCATATTTGTGTTTTCATGTGAACATACCTGAAAACCAGATTTCCTCGACGACTGAAGAACCAAACGGCCGCTCCGTGTCGAACTCTGCTAACTGTAATGGCCGCGCTGTCTTTGTTTGTTTACATCGTCAACGTCACATGCTCGTTGATGATTGGCCAAGCGGCCACGCTGCCTTCACGCCCTGCATTACCCATTAAAACAGCGGCACCGGAGCGTCGGAACATAGAGTACGGTGACGTTTTGGATTAGTTTTTGACATTGTTATGTGGACTTTTTATTTATTGCTGTGAACTATGAACTCAACAGTCAAGAAAGAATTGCTGAGATATTTTAAATTAAAGCTCCCTCGACTGAAAATATTCACTGTTCACGTATCAGAGGGATGAATGCGCGTACACAGTACACAGACAGAACAGACGACAAAGTGAATTTGGAGACATTTGGTTCTGAGCACAGAAAAGGTACAATGATTATTTAATTAAACGAGAAACCCCTGTTTTTCAGAACTATTAACGAGTTACACTGTTACTAATTATTTAATGCAGCTGTCTCCATCTTACTTTAAAAACCATGCACTTCAAGTCTCACTCAACTAAAACTAAAACAAACTTCATATATTTGATAAGACCTTTAAGTTTGTCTACTTGATAAATATGGGATTTGAAATATTTCCTGCCTTGAAATCTGGTGCGCCCAACTTGAAATGGTAATATCCAGAGGTCGCTTGAAGGCACCACTGTACTCCAGACTGCGGCGGTTTCTTTAGAAATTCGCCGATTTTGCTAATGTGAGTGTAGCGAAGTTTAGCGAAGTTTAGCGAAGTGTAAATCGATGTTCGGACGCTAGCTTAGAGAGAGTGTAGCGAAGTTTAGCGAAGTGGAAATCGATGTTCGGACGCTAGCTTACAGAGAGTGTAGCGAAGTGTAAATCGATGTTCGGACGCTAGCTTAGAGAGAGTGTAGCGAAGTGTAAATCGATGTTCGGACGCTAGCTTACAGAGAGTGTAGCGAAGTGTAAATCGATGTTCGGACGCTAGCTTACAGAGAGTGTAGCGAAGTGTAAATCGATGTTCGGACGCTAGCTTAGAGAGAGAGTGTAGCGAAGTGTAAATCGATGTTCGGACGCTAGCTTAGAGAGAGAGTGTAGCGAAGTGTAAATCGATGTTCGGACGCTAGCTTAGAGAGAGTGTAGCGAAGTGTAAATCGATGTTCGGACGCTAGCTTAGAGAGAGAGTGTAGCGAAGTGTAAATCGATGTTCGGACGCTAGCTTAGAGAGAGAGTGTAGCGAAGTGTAAATCGATGTTCGGACGCTAGCTTAGAGAGTGTAGCGAAGTGTAAATCGATGTTCGGACGCTAGCTTACAGAGAGTGTAGCGAAGTGTAAATCGATGTTCGGACGCTAGCTTAGAGAGAGAGTGTAGCGAAGTGGAAATCGATGTTCGGACGCTAGCTTAGAGAGAGTGTAGCGAAGTGGAAATCGATGTTCGGACGCTAGCTTAGAGAGAGTGTAGCGAAGTGTAAATCGATGTTCGGACGCTAGCTTAGAGAGAGTGTAGCGAAGTGTAAATCGATGTTCGGACGCTAGCTTAGAGAGAGAGTGTAGCGAAGTGTAAATCGATGTTCGGACGCTAGCTTAGAGAGAGAGTGTAGCGAAGTGTAAATCGATGTTCGGACGCTAGCTTAGAGAGAGTGTAGCGAAGTGTAAATCGATGTTCGGACGCTAGCTTAGAGAGAGTGTAGCGAAGTGGAAATCGATGTTCGGACGCTAGCTTACAGAGAGTGTAGCGAAGTGTAAATCGATGTTCGGACGCTAGCTTAGAGAGAGAGTGTAGCGAAGTGGAAATCGATGTTCGGACGCTAGCTTAGAGAGAGTGTAGCGAAGTGGAAATCGATGTTCGGACGCTAGCTTAGAGAGAGTGTAGCGAAGTGGAAATCGACGTTCGGACGCTAGCTTAGAGAGAGTGTAGCGAAGTGTAAATCGACGTTCGGACGCTAGCTTAGAGAGAGTGTAGCGAAGTGTAAATCGATGTTCGGACGCTAGCTTACAGAGAGTGTAGCGAAGTGTAAATCGACGTTCGGACGCTAGCTTAGAGAGAGTGTAGCGAAGTGTAAATCGACGTTCGGACGCTAGCTTAGAGAGAGTGTAGCGAAGTGTAAATCGATGTTCGGACGCTAGCTTAGAGAGAGTGTAGCGAAGTGTAAATCGATGTTCATGAATACAGACGGTAGAACACCAAATATCGCGATATTTAGCCACTCGCTTTCGTTTGCGTTAGCAGGCTCAGCTAACGACAATCTAACGTTACGTATTTAGAAAAAAGGTAAGAGTTCACATTCGTAAATTAAATGTTTTCAGTTATGTTATTACATATATATTTTAGTAGTACGCCGCTTTATGTATGACTTGTACTTACAAAACCACCTGACGTAACCTTTTAAACTAAAACCTTACGTTATCTGGCAAATAGCATTAGCATGTAGGTGCAGGTTAGCCACTCTTTAGGCTAACAACATTAGTAAAGTTAGCCCAGTGTTTAGCACGCTGCACAGCCTTAACGCAATTAATTAAGAAATCTCATTTTACATATACCAATGCATTTACATTACATCTGGTAAAACAGTGAGTTTAACTGTGCTGCAGTAATGTTAGCGCCCTTAGCTTTAGTGCTAGCACAGCTCAGGTCCCATATTTTCAGTGGTTTCATTCAGAACTTGTGGCTCAGATTTGCACAGAACTAAAGCTTCTCCAAGTATTTACCCACCACAGTGTTTCGCTGTCCATTCGTTAATTCAGGTAATCTTCAGGTCTAGAAAAGTGTTGGTTTAGGGCCTTAAGATTTTAGTTTTCAAATGTCCTCACAAAGGATTTCAGCTAAACATTTCTTCGCTAGCTTTTACAGCAGTGATTGTATGTGTATTTTGTCGAAAGTGACCCATCACCACCAGCCGAGAAACACTGATAAATATGTGATGTAAATAAGTTAATGCACTTTTAACGCATAATTTTAATTCGTATTGGCAACGCCGGTAACTTTAACGATAAACAACTTTGGTCACAGACAACTAACGGGTATTTGTGGTTTCTGAAGGTCTTATAAAGACCATGCTAAGCTTCTTTTTTATTAAACTATTGTGTTATGGACCATTTCTTTCACACTTACTCAAGTGGTGAATTTTAGGCTGCTAGTAATACTGTTTATATAATGAAACAGCTACAAGGTCAATATCAGAGACCTGGGGCTAAATGGATCCAAGATCCAATGCTGGGTGTTGTAAGGTTTGTATTTCAACACCAGTTGAGAAGTAGATTAGAGAAGAGTGTTATTAGTTTTAGAGCATATCATTTGTCTTATCGCTCTGTTATATACAGACCAAGTACAAGCACAGTGAGAACCCAGAAAGCGGCGAAAGGAGAGTAAGTTATATGACCTTTCTACCAAAGAGTGCCTGTGTATAAGCCTGAGCTCCATGAATATTAAGGACTTTTGTTTGGATTTGGCATTATACAAATAAACAAATTTTAATTGAATTTAAAACTTAGTTAATTAACTGCAGGGTTGGCAGTTAGATCCCTTGCATACTGAACCCCATTTTACAGTGCTTGAAATTGCAGCTGCACTTTCCTCAGACTGTCCTGAACTGGACAATTGCTTTCACACACTTATATGTAATACACACTTTGACATATGTTTATATGTTTTGTTTTTGTGTGTTATTAGGGTTAGGGTTAGTTAGTTATGCCTACATAAACAATTCTTATCTTATCTTCTAGACTGTCCAAATAATATTGGAGCAGATGCCTCAAATTTGGATGATATTAAGACTGAGTTTCTGGTTTGTGATGCTCAGAAAAATATATTCACAATTTTATTGCTTAGTCTTTTGGAATATGCTTTTAGGCCTCTGTATCTTGCAATGCATGTGTAAGATGCAGTAATGCAGTTCTACCACTAAGGAAATAATGCTCCGCAGTCCAGCACTGTCCTTACATTGTGTACACTAACTTAACATGCTGCTGAGTAGGTTTCAGATTGTCGACATGTTGCAACAAGACGAATTCAACAAGAATCTGGAAGAACCAACTGATCTGGGATCATTGTGTAAAACGTTCCTGTTTTATCAAAATCTACAAACAAAGTACAGGACAGGGTGCTTAGAAAAAAATAAAAGCGAGTACAGAAGACATCGAATAGAGTAAGGGCAAGAAAGTATAAGACTTCATATAGAGTATACAGTGAACTCCTAACCATTGATCCTTTTAGTAGAATGGTCGCAAGAGCATTTTAGATCCAGTTTCTGTGAGGGTGGATGTGTTTTTTTAATAAAGGGGAGATTGGTCATTGTAATTGGATACAATTGTTTATCCTTCACATTCTTGTCAAAGTGACAAACGGTGATTGATATCGAGGCATATTTTATTAATAACATCTCTACAGTATTTTGCACTGATGCCCAGAGTCTGTCTTTGCTCACTGAGGATGTTTCCATCACTCTGTCTGCATCAGTCCATTTTCTTCTTTCTTGTCTGAGGTGAATTTTAAAACTTTAAATCCTTTTCTGTATACTTTCCTAGCCTTCTTTAATTGTCCCTTTTGTCAGTAATCACAGCTTGTTTGCTCAGGTGACTGTTAATGAACCACAGTCCTTTTCTTCCAGCTTCTGCCTCTCCATTGGTTTCTGTTTTGTTGGTGGAGGCAGTGTTTGAAGAATGTCTCTACCTCACTGTGTTTCAGCAGAAATAAGAGTCTCCAGAAGAGAAGAGGAGTTGCCCTTCACTTTGACCAAGTTTCCTTTTTGCACATTAAGTGACATTACCTTCCCCCATTCCTTAAAAGAAATAGACCTGTTTGCCGCCTGTCTCATTCTTTATCTTGACTCACCTATACGGGGACATTTTGAAGGAGAGCTGTTAACTTTGTGACATCATGTCTCAGAAGTCGCAAGCAGATGGCTCTCAGAAACACTTTGCTGTGGGTCGGGGGCTCCTGGCGGCTGCAGAGACCTTAAATTTCAACATAAATGAACAGCGGTCCAACCGTCAGATGGGTGGCTTGGTCTCAAGTGTGGGGGTGGGTGGTGTGGAGGGCCAGGATAGCAGCTCCCAAATGCCCCGGCATGGCGGTGGCAGCAATCTTGGCAGCACCATGAAGCTTTTTGCTAGTTTGGGGCTGTCGCCCTCAGACCTGGATGCTTTGGCTAAAATGCCTGAGGAGGAGATCAGCGTGGAGACGCTGCCTCACATCCTCATGCAGCTCAAGAACCGGAAGGGAGACACAGGAGAGCGGCGGGCAGCATCCTCTGAAGCTGCATATCAAGGAGGAAGGGGTGAATGGGATGATGTGCACATGGGAAGGCTTGGCAGTCCTTCTCTGGGTCAGGGTTCTGCCCGAGCCCAGCCCTCTGCAGACTTTGGGTACAGTTCCCTGCAGGATGTCTCCTCCAGCCGGGGTTACAGCTTAAATTACAGCAGTGGTGGGAGCAGAGAGAGGCCGTATTCTGAGCTTTCCCACCATGACTCCTACGGTGGGCTAAGCATGGGGCCACCATCGTCCGACTCCGTCTTTATGCAGAGAAGGATGGGCTCCCCATCAAATGGAAAAGTCCAAGACTTCTTGGGAGTTATGCCCGCCATTTTCCCACATGTGTGCTCTCTTTGTGACTTTGATGTTCATTCTACCATGGTGAGTACTGTCCAGCTTCCTTCCTGTTCTGCTCGGACTAACTAACTGTTTCTGTTGAGTCGCAGTCAGACACCTGAGCTCAGCTGAAGTCTTCTGTCAGCATCAGTCTATGACAGGTGGTTATCATCTATTAGGTCTCCAGTGTCTGCAGTACCTGTTTGCATCATGTAATGTCCTTTTTTGAGTCATGTAAAGTCTCTTTTTATGTCACCTTATCATATCTACATTTTCTTACACTGACACCTGAAGCTCCAAGATAATACAGATATGGGTTACTTTATAATCCAGCCAGGTATCTTTCTAATGGAAAAGTCGATCCTAAAATTCAGTTCTTGGCAAAATCTGTCACCTGGTTAATGTGTTCACACAATTTTTCAGTACATTTGCACAAAACAATAGTAAGATTTATTTAACTAATGTGGACCTCACACAAGCCCTTTTAAGTTTGGAGAACAAGTCTTTGCAAATCAGTGAAGCCCAGTCTGATGTGTCATGGACGTCAGTTATTGTGTCTTCAGACATGTGAACGTCAGTATTACCTGTTTATTATGAGTATTCAAGTTAGGAAGCAAGTGTTAACGAGAACCATAGATGCTACAGAAAGAACCATACCAAGGACTTTTCATTCCCTCTTTTCTTGAGAAGCCTCATACTTACTAATATTGGTCTGCTTGTTTGATCACTTAACTTAAGACTGTCAATTTGTGACATGTTTTAATATTAATAAAAAGATTCAATATAGGCTTCATATCATGTAATATCAGCTTTCCAAAGTAGAAAGAATGGTCATATTCATCCATTCAAAAATAAACTTGATGCAAATAAGATTACACAATATTATTTCAGTTTCTTTTGGTATTAACTGGCATTTTTATTGAGTTGGCTTAAGTAGTGGATTAATATGTTATATTCACATTCCAAGTGGTAGATCGAGTCAGTACCTTTCAGCACACTTGCACTGTGTCCTTCAGTTATCTTACCCTTACTTTTAGAAAGGGAAATTTTGACAGAGATTCACTGAATTCTTGCGTTTTATTTACTACTGGTCACTTGGAAAAACCCTAAAATTGGTCAATATTTGGATATAATATTATTTTAGAAACTGTTTTGCTGAGTATTAGTAATTATCTGTTTGTGTCTGTAGGAGTGGAACCAGCACATTAGTGGACTTCGACATGCTGAAAACAGACGGTTGCTCCTCGACATGTGAGCTGCTTTATAGTACACAAAGTTTACACATAGTTTAAATGTCACTGTACCACAGCAGTTTGTAAGGTTGATCAAATGTCTTGTGTACAGGTATCCAGAGTGGGATCCTGGTATGGCCTCAGGGAGAGGGTAAGAGATTTTCACAAACCACCTTACTTTACCAATATGCTGCCTCCCTGTTGTGTATAAATGGTACCAAACTGGTGTGGGGAAGTTCGCCCTGGGGTTATTTCTCCTGTAGGACTCTCCCATGTGTACTTGAAGAGAAACATTTTCAACATGATTTGAACTTTAATACATTTGTGATAAATAGTGTTCATTATGTTAATGGTTGCCGTTAGACTTGGCTTCAGTTTTGCAGCACGTTTAAGCCATCAAACAAAACACTATGACGGAGAGTTGGGGAGACTCTCAAAGCACAGCTACAATGTGCAAGTGGTTGGAGAAAGGCAGCAGAAGAAGGTGATCGGTGTTTTTAGTGATACAGCCACCTTGTGTGTATTAACCAGACACAGTTTTACTCCAACTCTAACTTTATCCAGTAACTTCTTCCTACTCCACAGCTGCAGGTCACAGAGATCCTAGAATATCATTCAAGATTCAAAAACTTTATTAATTCCAGAGGGAAATTGTTTTGCCTCATTACCATTGTTCTCAACACAGACAGAAAGAAAAGGAACCACAACCAGGAAAGATCCAACACAACATAAATACACATAACCAATAACATCAATACAGAAAAACTCAATATATCTACAGAATATGTAAAATAGACTTATATAGCGCTTTTCTACCTAGCTGGTACTCAAAGAAACCTAACTGTGCAGTGGGTGGGAGGGCATCCTCCTCTCAGCTACATCATGTAGAGGGTCCAGCTCCACCCGCAAAACAGAGCCAGCCCTCCTGATCAGTTTGTTTAGTCTGTTAGTGTCTGACATCTTCATGTTGCCGCCCCAACAGACCACAGCATAAAAGATGACGCTGGAACCACAGACTCATAAAACATCCGCAGCATGGTGCTGCAGACGTTGAAGGACCTGAGTCTCCTCAGAAAGTACATCCAGCTCTGAGCCTTTCTGTACAGTGCTGCTGAGTTCTTAGTCCTCCACCTCCTCCCCCTGTATAGAGAGAGGGATGACAGGACTCCCAGATTTCCTGAAGTCCATTACCTGCTCCTTTGTTTTATAAATGAGTTGCAGATGGTTGAGTCCACACCAGTCAACAAAACTGTCCACCACTCCACGGTACTCAGTGACATCTCCACCCTTAATACAGCCAACAACTGCAGAGTCGTCAGAGAACTTCTGAAGATGACAGGACTCTGAGTTGTACCTGAAGTCTGAGTTGTACAGGGTGAAGAGGAATGGAGACAGAACTGTCCCCTGTGGAGCACCTGTGCTACAGATCACAGTGTCAGACACACAGTTCTGCAGGCGGACGTACTGTGGGCGGTCAGTGAGGTAGTCCATGATCCAGGAAATCAGGGGAGTGTTGACCTGCATGTTTTTTAATTTCTCTCCCAGCAGTGCAGGCCGGATGGTGTTGAATGCTCTGGAGAAATCAAAAAGCATGATCCTCACTAAGCCCCCAGGCTTGTCCAGGTGGGTGAAGGTGCAATGGAGCAGATGTATGATGGCGTCATCCACTCCAACTTGGGGTTGATAGGAAAACTGGAGGAGATCAAGTGAGGGTTTGACCAGAGGTCAGAGGGAGAGGTCATTAGCCTCTCGAAAGCCTTCATAATGTGTGATGTCAGAGCCACTGGTCTGAAGTCATTAAGGACTCTGGGACGTGGCGTCTTATTCACAGGAACCAGGCACGACTTTTTCCACCCAAGAGGAACTCTCTCCAGTTGCAGGCTGAGGTTGAAGATGTGTTGGAGAACACCACATAGCTGAGGAGCACAGGATTTCAGCATCCTTGGGCTGACTCCATCAGGACCTGCTGCTTTTGTGGGGTGAAGCCTGTTCAGCTCTCTTCTCACCCGCTCAGCTGAGATTGTTAGGGTGGTGGCTAAGTTGTGTGGGGGAGGGACTGAGGAGCCAATAGTGAACTGAAGTGGGCTCTGTGGCTCAGCCTGGAATCGATTGAAAAAATTATTCAATTCATTGGCTCGGTCCACAGTCCCCACAGTCTCCAGTGATGGTCCTCATACCCCTCCAAATCTCCCTGGTGTTGTTCTGTTGAAGGCTGTGTTCTAGTTTTCTCCTGTAAGTCTCCTTCCCCTCCCTGATCCTGACAGACAGCAGTCTCTGGACCCTCTTTGCTGCCTCCCTGTCTCCTGATCTGAATGCCTTCTTTTTTTCATTCAGGATGGTTTTGATGTCCTGAGGGACCCAGGGCTTATTGAAGCAGCGAATGGTTTTTGTGGGTACGTGGGTGTCCACACAGAAATTGATGTAGTCAGAGATGCAGTCTGTCAGTCCATCGATGTCCTCACCGTGAGGTTCACAGAGAGTCTTCCAGTCTGTCTCTTCAAAGCAACCCTGCAGGGCAAGGTGTGCCCCCTCTGTCCACCTCTTCACAGTTTTAATGGTGGCAGACTGCCTCTGAACCAAAGGTGTGTATTGTGGGAGGAGATGTACCAGGTTGTGATCTGACTTTCCCAGAGGGGGGAGGGCAGTGGAGCTGTAGGCATCTTTAACATTAGCATACATCAGATCCAATGTCCTCTCCCCCCTGGTGGGACAGCTCACAAAATGGGTAAAGGTAGGAAGTGTCTTATTGATGGTGGCGTGATTAAAGTCTCCAGAGATCATAAAGAAGGCGTCGGGTCTGCAGGTTGGAGGTGACCGTCTGAATGACGTCACACAGAGCAGCGGCATTAGCAGATGGAGGAACATAAACAGAGATTAATATGGAGTGAGAAAACTCTCTGGACAAATAATATGGACGAAGTCCCACAGCCAAAAGTTCAATATCAGGGCTGCATACACGCTCTTTCACAGTTACATGGCTAGGATAGCACCACCTGTTGGTAATGAGAACGGCAAGCCCCCCTCCTCTCCTCTTACCGCTCTCGTCTCGCCTCCTGTCCCAGCGGACGGTGCTGAAACCGTCTATATCGGGTCTCAAACTCTTAAGTATTTT
This sequence comes from Anabas testudineus, assembly GCF_900324465.2. Lineage (NCBI taxonomy): Eukaryota > Metazoa > Chordata > Actinopteri > Anabantiformes > Anabantidae > Anabas > Anabas testudineus. The sequence continues at coordinate 28,004,375 of NC_046618.1, read as the reverse complement.
TAAGTTGTTGCCCAGCGGGACATTATAAGTCAAAGTGATGCGTTTGCGGCGGGTTAAAAGAAAAGTAAGGAACTCACTGTAGCCTAATGTAGTCTGCAGTCACATAGCGACACCTGTCCATCGGCAATAACAGTCCCTGGTAACCCGGACCAATTGCAGGGTTGCACCGTTATTTGTGGGTCATTGTTTTTATTTGCATCGCATTTGCAGTTTTTGAGAGAATTGACCCCCAGCTTCCCTGAGCTGAACTCCAATAAGTCCAAGTACAGGTCCAGACTTAATGATGATGATCATCTTCAAACCATACTGAGGGTCTCAGCTGCTTCCTCCCTCAAGCCAAATGTGGCTCAACTATCCAACAGGAAGCGCTGCCAGGTCTGTAGCAGCAAAGAGTAGACAAGAGAAGAAGAACAGTTCATGTTCTTCAATGTTCAATTCAGGTTCAGAAGAAGGTTAAAGGTTAAAGAACTGTTAATACAGCAATACAATTCAATCTGAATACAGCAGATATAGAAGACTGAAGAAACCACATATAGTCGCTGACTAGAGGAATCTAATTATTATTAGTATTATTTTATTTATTTATTACTGATTTATTTTTTTTATGTTTTTATTTATTTTGTATTAAAAAATAAAAATAAAGAAATTTGAGAAGATAGGATTTTTTTTTTTTACAAAACCTTTCTTGTGGAAAACCTGATGCGGTCCAGCCTCACCCAGACTCCGCTTCCCGCGGCCCCCAGGTAAATTGAGTTTGAGACCCCTGGTCTATATTAACACTGGAGTCAGGAATACCATGCTGCAGCCATGTCTCTGAAACACATCAAACTACACTCTGTAAAGATTTTCTCCATCATCACCAGAGCTGTCAGTTCGTCCATCTTATTGTCCAGTGATCTCACATTGTCAATAATCAGAGAGGGGAGATGAGGTTTGAATCTTCTCACCGTCTCTCTGCGCATCACTCTTCTCGGTTCTTTATTTCCTCCTTGCTGTTTTTTGCCTTCCCTACATCCCCTCGTTGTCCTTCTTCTGATCTCCTCTGGAATGTTTAAAGTCCCGGACAAAGTTTGATCTTTTACTCCGGCCGTCCTCAGTAAGATCAGCTGATCCCGGGTGTAAACAAAGGAGCTGGCTCTATGGTGATGAAGCAGCTGTTGCGCTCCGGTCTTTCAGATGAGTGAAAGTATAAATCCAAGGGTTAAAATGGAGATAAAAACTCTCTCGAGCAACATGATCTGAGAGGGTATAACTTAATTTCAAAACTAGTTACTTATCTACATAACAGTAATAAAAATAACAACATAAAATACAGAAAAAGACATCACAAGATGAGAACAGCGGTAAATCGGCCGCAGCAAGGCTCGCACCTGCGCACTTCAGTGATCATCACATGTTGCTGCAGGAAACTGAAATTGTAACCATAATCTGTAATGCTCACCTGTGTTTGACACCAAATCATGTTTTAAAACATGCAAAAACATGGAGCAAAACTAGCAAAAGCATCACAGTTCATCCACCAGTTTTGTTTTGACAGCGATGTATATCTGATGTATGTTATAAGTCCTGTTGAATGTCACATTCAATTTTTCCGCTAACATCACATTAAACGTGACAGCGTTAATAACGCAGGTACGTAGTGCTGGTACCTTAGTGAAATTAACACCAGTTGGGGTGTGATGTGTGATATAATGTGTTAGTGTTGCTTTCAGAACAATGGCGGTGGAACATTTGTTCATTTACAGTACATCCAGAAAGTAATCGCAGTACCTAACCTTTTCCACAATTTGTTTTGTTACAACTTTATTACAACTGTAGTTAGACAAAACAATTTCACTCTAGGATTAATAAAGTTTTTTGAATCCTGAAATCGATTAAATTCATTATTTTCCTCAACAGACAAGTGAGTGGGGAAACCCACATATTTAAGTCATTAACACCTTGAGGCTCATTGAGGTCATGTGTAGATTGTCTCTTTTTGTGGAATGTTTGGTTTCTGATTTTCATTCCCATACATAGATTTAAGGTTGGAAAACTCCAACTAACATTTATGCTGCATTTTTTTAAATGTACTTGTTCTGAGTAATCAGCTGGTAGATTAGTGAGGCTTAGGACACCTGACTTGTTTTTGTGTTCCAGTGGAGGTCTTCTGGACACCCCAAACCTGTCTGCTGGACTGCTGGGACCTGCCCCAGTGTCTTCTCAGACTGGAGGGATGTCCTCCTCCTGGGGTAAGAGAGAAAGAGAACAGTTGTCTGCAGAACAATAAGACTCTGACCATGTACTGTGTAGAGGTGGTGATGTTAACATTTAGTGTATTTGTGTTTCAGGTGGAGGTCTTGGTTTTTCCGGAAACAGCCAGCCGGGACAGAATAAGGTCAGTCTGCTCTTCTGTCACATAGTTACCATTCTGTTTCTGTTGATACGTTACTAAAACTGCATCGATGAGTAAATTTGTACATCTGCGTTGTCAGATTAGGAAAGTCCTCAAATTACTGATTTAAATAATAAATAACAGTTTCTCAGTAAGTCTTAAATTAGGTCCATGTCAAGGACAGATTGGACGCTCATTTCTTTCTATTGTGTTTTGTTGTCCATTTGGTGTCTGAGAACTGGTTTTAGTGCAGTAAATAATTCACTAAGGGTAAATATATAGATCAAACTGAAGTCCGATAGGATCCATATCAGGATCAGGCCCAAAAAAATCTTGACTGGGATGTCAAACAGTTTCTGACCCAACTGCACTGGCAGGGTGAAGTGGGCGACAGGGATTGTAGACCTGCAATGTGTTTACATGCTCCTACGTAACCAGGTTACAGTTTACTTTTTTGGGTAAGCTTATTTATTAAGTCATGTAAACAGAAAATCCTGGTTTCTATAGCAAAGCCTAGTTGGCCTTCAGTCATGACCCCAGATTATTAGCAGACTTTGTGGGGACAATCACTAAAGATCCGGGAGGATGCCGATGTGCTGTATGTGAGGTCTGGCTGGGAAGCGCACAAGAAGAGTTGTGTGTGTGATTCTCAGTCATGGTTATCCCATTATTACTGTGCAGTATGGACTGGACATGTTTTACAGTGGCAAGAAAAAGTGTGTAAACCCTCTGGGATTACGTGGAGTTTTGCATGAATTGATCATAAAATGCTCTGATCTTCATCTAACTTACAACAATACAAAAACACAGTCTGCTGAAAATAATAGTACACAAACATTATATGTTTTCATGGTTTTATTGAACATAACATGTAAACATTCACAGTGCAGGGTGGAAAAAGTATGTGAAGTGTGATGACATTGGATGTGTTGCTGAAAGATGTCCTGCCCTTTAAAAACACACACCAGTCTTGGGTTTACTGGTTTCAAGAAGCACTGGCTGATGTGAACCATGTCTCGCAGAAAAGAGCTCTTAGAATACCTACGATCAAGAATTGTTGACTTGCATGAAGCTGGAAAGGGTTAAAAAAAGTATCTCCAAAAGCCTTGATGTTCATGTGTCCATGGTAAGACAGACTGTCTACAAATGGAGAAAGTTCAGCACTGTTGCTGCTCTCCCTAGGCGTGGTCGTCCTGTAAAGATGACTGCAGGAGCACAGCTTCAACAGAACAAAATACACCTTCTGGAGTGGCCCAGTCAGAGTCCTAACCTCAACCCGATTGAAATGCTGTGGCATGACCTTAAGAGAGCGATTCACACCAGACATCCCAAGAATATTGCTACACTGAAACAGTTTTGTGAAGAGGAGTGGTCCAAAATGACTCCAGATCATTGTGCGGGTCTGATCTGCAACTACAGGAAACGTTTGGTTGAGGTTATTGCGGCTAAAGAAGGATCAACCAGTTATTAAGTCCAGAGGCTCACATACCAATGACCAATTAATGCAAATACTACCATACTTTTTCTTGCCACTGTAAGTTCTTGAAGATGTCTCGCCTTCTAACCAAAAGGCTGATAATCTAGAAAAGGTCCTCCAGGATTTGGATCAAGTAGCTTCTGAAAAATACAGTATGTCACATTAAGCAGGATAAAGCTGTTATTTCAAATTATCCAATACAGATTTAATCAGCATTTACTGCAGGTAAATATGGTAAATATTAAATCATCTGCTACATTTCAGCAGACACTCAATATAAAAAAGCTTTGATCAGAATCAGGGACAAATGACAAAGGACTTCACTGGCCATTACTTTCTCTGGTACCTCTAAACCTACTAAAGCATCAAGGCTCACATAACAGGACAATAAATAAACATTCATGCAGAAATCATGCACCGATAAATTTAATGGAAGTCAATCTTATAATGGTGTAATTAAACAGTATTTGATGTGAAACTGAAGTGAAGTGTTTGTTCTCAGCTGAGAAGCAGAGTGGTGGTGGTGAAGTATGACAGGAAACCTCTCAGCAACAAGACTCTGTTTGCCTTCACTGAGCCGTTTGGCATCCTGAGGGAACACCTGGTCCTCAAGAACAAGGTGAAGACACTGATGTGACTTCATTAACACCATGTTCAGTCACATGTCTTAGAAGGATCTAAGTGTAGTTTTCTCCATGCTGTTCTCTGCAGAGCTACACATACCAACAAACTTTGTCTTTGTCTCCATCAGGCTTTCTTGGAGATGAGCAATCATGAGGAGGCTCTGGACATGGTGAACTACTACGAGCAGCACCCAGCATCTCTGTATGGCAAACCCATCACCTTCTACTTGTCCAAGAGACTGATGGTCATTGAGGTAACAGCTAACGTGACGCTGTCATGACACAGTCTTTAAAGGAGAAAATCACTGAGTGAGTTTTTTACGCTTGATCTTTAGAAGGACGAGCGGTCGTTGGACAGGTTAATGGACAGACCTACCAGGGAAGTCAAAGGTCACGGTAGTCAGGTGGTGTTCTTCTGCAACCTGCCCAGAGACGACGACAAGAAGAAGGAGCTGCTGACCATTGCTGAACGCTTTGGCGTTGTGGAGAAACACCTGTTTTTAACTGACCAGGTAAACTGATAAAGTTCCATGACACAGTTATCACAGTGTTAATGATCCACAGAACTTTTCATGGCTCTGTCGTCCTGCATCATCTTCTGAAATATGAGGAGTTATTTATAAGCACATGTAGAGAAACCTGGTAGAAATTTTGACTTTGTTCATTGTCAGATTTTGTGAGAATAACCATCAGACTGATGAATATTAACGTCTTCTGAGCTCTGAGACTTCTCAATCTGTCCAATTTCTGTGTCCAGGCTTTTGTCCAGCTCGGTACGCCAGAGGACGCTGAGATGCTGGTAAAATATTACAGTGCAAATCCACTCACCATTAAAGGAAGACACATCCGCTTGAACATCTGCGCCAAGTACAAGACCCTCAAGTGAGTACAGAGCTCCAGCCTTTGTATACTTAATACAGCAGTACATTCACCTCTAATCACCAGGGTTTTAGGGTTTGGGAATATTGCAGAAGAATCAAGGATAATTATCATGATTCAGTAAATGACTGACACTATAATATCAATAACAAAATACTGTATTGATCCTCTTGTGGAAATTGTTGTTGGACAGCTGACAGACATCATTGGTCATTAGCTGTACACACGTTTCTGGGAGCACAGTAGACACTGCACTGTTCTCTGTAAAGTGCTAAAAATCTACTTTAGAAAACAGAGAAATCAACACTGAGGCTAGAAATAACAAATTATCATAAGGACAAAAAGTGCCCATAGCTGACATTATTTAAGGCGCATGTCTTACCATACAGGAACACAGACACTCCTCTCTATCCATATTTTATTGTTTGTTTTGTAACATTCAATACAAATGTTATTGAATTTGTTTTTCTGATTCTGTTTTTCTTTTGATTATAAGAGAGAGAAGAACAAACCTTATCCCAAACGTCACTAAATTTGCAGTGAAACTTGAAACCAAACCAAACTTGTGTCTGTATTTCAGTGTGAACCAGAGACGGGGAGGCTCTGGTGGAGATAGTCGAAGCCAGAGGAGCAGCGGAGCAAATGCCTCCTCCAGCTCTGCAACCAGGACCTCCGCCAGTTCCAGGACCTCCTCATCTAAATCCTCATCCAGCTCCAGAACCAGAGAGGAGAGAAGAAAAGAGGAGAACAAGCTTGAGGAGAAAGCAACAGCGGAGGAGGAGGTGTCTGGAGTGATGGAGGGGGAGGATGGGCAGGAGGAGAAAGGGCAGGAGGAGGCAGCCGATGACGATGAAGGGGAGGAGGAACCAGAGAAAGCAGAGTCTATGGAGGAAACAGTGGAGGAGTCTGAAGACGTTACGCAGCAGGAGGATGAGGTGGAGGAGGAAGAGGAGCAGGAGGACGAGGTGAGGAACTAAAACACAAAAGCCTGGAGGAGTAAAGTGTGAATGATTTCTGTCAGTGACTGTGTGAAATGTTTACAGGCTCCTGATGGTGATGATGTCACTGACACACCTGGACAGGTGGGTGAGGCTGAAGATGATGTCCAGCAGGAGGCAGAGTCAGACAGACTAACAGAAACAGAAACTTCGACAGAGGAAAACGAAAACAAAGACAGACCGAGTGCAGAACCCGCAGAGATTTCAGAGGCCATGAAGGGAGACCTGCCTACAGACACGGTCAGTTTGGTGTAAGGAACAAAATCTGAGTTTTTATCAGAGATGTTACATTTTGAGGCGATGCATAGATTTGTATTTTTTCTTAAAGTTGCAGTGGATCCTGATCAACATCTTAATGTTTGTGGATTCAGTTTAATGTGAGCAGCTTGTTTGTGCGATGGAGAAACAGTGTTCATAGGAGCAGCTCATAGGACTCCTGCAGCTCAGGAGTAGGCAGAGGCAACTAGTTCGGATTAAAAAGTAGTTGTGGACTGCCTTTGTCAAAAGGCTGTGTGTCGTAGTGATCCTTAAACCCTTTAACCCTTTAGTAAAAACCTTCAGGTCCAACCCTCGAGGCACAACTGAATAAGTTAAGTCGGTGTCACATCATCAAAAAACAACTATAGAATACATCAGGTTGTTTTGTCTGATGCTGAACTGTGAACTTGTGATGTTGTTTTGTGTTGTTAGTTTGATCAGAGCTTCCTGGAGAACATGGAGGACTTTGTGACGTTGGATGAACTGGCTGAAGACGAGGACGAAGGAGAGTCGGACTCCATCGGTACCTTATTACAATTGTTTGATGATGATGACCTGAGTGTAAATTGTCACTGGACTGAAAGTGAACATTAAAGTTATTTGTTAAATGTATTATAATATAAACAAATTTGATGGTGATTAGTCTGAAATCATGATGCGCGTTTAAATGAAAGTAACATGTTTCTTTGTGTTTTCTCTGCAGACAACACAAGGAGAGGGGTATGTATCTGGAGTTTGTCTCACATTATTTTTCCATCTTCTACATGTTTGATGATTTGATATTTTATATCTACAAAATGCACACATCCCCTTGTTAAAATAAGAACAATAATGCAACACTGTAGGATGTTGGATAAAAACTAAACTAAACGTTCATAAAAGACCAATATATGAGCACAAAACAAAAATAATCACCTACATTAAAACAGAAACAATAGCAGCAACTTAATAATCTTCTTCAGTATGTTGTAAAGAAAACACTGATTCCCACAGTGTTGTAATCTAATCAAATACAGAGAAAGGCAGAGTTTAAAACCATCTCCACTGTGCGTGTCTGTTTGGATTTTTTTATTTCTTAGGGTATGAGGGTGGTTAACATTGTTGGCTTCAGACGAGGATACAACTACCTCAATGAGCTCCTGGGACTCGCCAAACCATTTGGGAAAGTGGTTAAACACCTGGTACTGGACTTGAGACCTGAGGTACACGGATTCCATCCTGCTGTAAACTGTTTGCATCAAGTGACAGAAAAAATGCTTCCATTAAACTATTTATTTTAACTTGCTGTGACGTCTGTGCGGAAACTAAACAACCTGTGAGTGATATTTGACCCAGATAGGTGCAGTATATCACTTCGGAACCATCCAGAGATACATATTGTAGCTGATCCTGTATTGACAGCTTCACTTTATTGCTTTTTGCTAATTAGTCATGTTGTCATGAGGAGAATTATTATTACCATTAGTAGTTTAATCTGACGGGCTTTGCAATATATATTTGAAAACAAGTGATTTTCCTGTGTTTCCTGTCTCGTCCTCATCCAGGCGTACCTTCAGTTTGCTACAGAAGAAGAAGCTCGAGCGATGGCCAAGTTTTACAACAGTAACGTGACGGCGTCAGTGTGTGGTCGACCTGTCAGAGTCAGTCACTCGATGTCCTACCCCACCATCCAGGTGAACGTCCATTTGACTTTTCTTAAAGTAAATCCATTTTAACTTCTGTAGTTACTGAAGTAAACTTTTTTTTCTGAAGGCATCAAAGTGTTACTTACTGGAAAAGTCGAAAGATGGCTCATTCGAAAAAGTCTAAAACCAACCTCTTATCAATGCTGATACAGACAGAAAATTAGCAGCATTTATTTTGGTATTCAGCTGATTGTTTTCATGTCACACTGAACTGAATCTCTTTGGCTTTATTTGGATGAAACAAGACATTTGCAGATGTCATGTTGGAAACTGTGATCGCCAGTTAATCATCATTTTGTGGTGTTTTATTGGTGAAACAACAAATCCATTGCCATCACTGGCATGAAGCATTATTTGCAGCCTTAGTTAGGAGTCTTTCAATTTATAAAATGACTGAAAATAGAAAATACGCTGGTTCTATCTTTTTCTGTCCTGGTCTGATAATGAGAACAGTTCGGACTTCTGTCGGTGACTTCCTTTTTGTTGTGTGTTGTTCAGTGCGGCTCCAGCAGGGTGGTGTACATTGGTCAGATCCCCAGCAGCAAATACTCTGACGATGCTGTCCTGAAACTTGCCGAACCGTTCGGAAAAGTACGCAAGTATTTCCTCAACAGGATCAAGAGAGAGGTACTGAACCAGATCTGTGTCTTTAGGATCTTCTTTGCTGCTGCTGCTGCTGCTGCTGCACAAATTTAACTGAGCTGGTTTGTTTCCTCAGTGTTTCATCGAGATGGATAAAGCTGAGGATGCAGAGAAAATGGCTGAAAGCTGTAAAGCAAATCCACCAAAGTTCAACGGGAAACGTCTGACCGTCTATGTCAGCAGGAAATATAGACAGCTGAAACATGGGTGAGTTTCTTCTTTGGTAAATCTGTGGCAGGTTTTATGGTAAATGTATGAATGAACAAGTCAACTGAAAATTAAATAAATAACCCCAAACACTGCATAGTGAAGATTTGAACCTTTAATTATCTGACAGACTTAAAGAAAAGGTTTTCAGTGTTTTCACTTAATTATGTGGAAGCTGAGTCACAGTAACTGGACTTCCTTCTTGTTGGGTTTAAACGTTTTTCTACTCATCCAAGTAGCTTCTTCAGTCTGAAGATAGTTGGTTAGAGACACTAATTTATCCTCCAGGTTAGTTTCACTTCGCCCCTGGACTCAATAAGCTTGTTAGGTGACACAACGGAAGGGGAGGATGTGAAAGATGTAATAGTCACACCTCTGCCAACCCCTCTATCACCTAAAGTGGGTCATTAGGTGTCCAACCTGGTGCTGGTGGGAACTGATCCTGGTCTTTCTGGGGATGGATAAAAGGGCAGCAGGATAAATAGGAGACAGGTTGCATCTGAGGCCTCCACCTCTGTTGAGTGAGGGGGTATTGATTTGTGTATGCAAGACTTCCGAACCGGGTTACAGTCAGTTGTCTCGACAAAGCTGATTTCATGTGCAAAACAAAGGCTGCAGACACTCACCACTCTACTACTTTTAGCTAAGAAGTGCAGCTGAATAAAAAAGGAGAGATCGTTGAACGGAGCAATGTAATCTCACTTTTAAATCAACTCTGCCTGAAATTAAAATAAAACACAAAGCTCCTGGTAGACATTGAAATAAGCTGTTATGAACCGTTTCCTGTTTATACAAACACGTCATCATGCAGTGGTATTGTCAGTACGGCAAGAGAAGTTCTTATGATGGGGCTGAATTATTCTGATAGGTCATGGACAGTATGACTCAGCTCTGCTCACACAGTTTGTAAGTCATGCTGGATAAAAGTATCTGTCAAATAACAAAGTGACAAATTTAGATTTTTTGTTTTTATTTTGTTCAGACATCGATTCCCGAGCGCCCCGAAGAGAGAGAAGAGCAGCACGCCAACGAAAGAACCTCCAGCCAAGAAATCCAGAGAGGAGAAGGAGGGACAGGTGGAGAAACTGAAGGAGCAAAAAGAGAAAAAGGACGAGGAGGGGAAGAAGGAGGAAGAAGACGAAACGCAGAGGTCTGATGTGAGCGGTGGTGAAGAGAAAAGAGAAGAGAGCTCAGCCGAGCAGATTCCTAAAGTTTGTGAGCAGAATCGGACGAGCAGTCAGGAGGTGAGTTCTGTTCTTCCTGCAGTATTTTCACTGTTACTGTGTGTGTACTTCCTGAGGAAGTCTTTATCTCTGTCTTGTAGTAGAAAATTTTCCTCTTCCTCTATATATTGCTCAATCTTAGTAGACTTCAAGGAAGGACTGTGATGAACCATCTCAGTTTAATGCGTACATGCCGGCATGGAGAAAACACCACAATCATGTAAATGTCTTCTGCCCTACCTCTCTCTAACCCTCATACTTATACTTCTCAGGGCCACCTCCAGATAACATTCCTAAGGCACTAAGTATATGTGAACCATAAGGAAGACATAAATTTCTTCTGCATATAGGCTGAATGTTTATACCATAAATTCCCACTAATGGTCTGTGTTTTCACTCGTGACCTTGTAACACAGAACTCCTCTCCTACCCATGTCCTATCTATGAACCCTTGTACTGTCTAGTATCTCCTATCATCTTACATACTGAAGTTGCTCTTTTTCTCCTACAGTCCCTCCACAATAAAACTCCAGAAATCCACTTAGACATAGGAGAAAGTTAAGTTTTCTTCAATGTCACATTAAAAAGGTGGCAGATGAAAATTGAGGATCATAACGAACAGAGTAATGGGCCAAGATGCTGGTTATGGACGTATTCATGTAGAGGTACAGTCCAAGTTAAAAGTGTTTTAGTGCCACATTAGTAAAAAAGATTAAAGTCTGAATATTTGAAGAATGAATCATTAAATTTGTCTTCAATGTTTTTGTAAATAAAAAAAAAAGGGAGTTTTCTCGTTTAAATCTTTTATATAATGTGGATCTAAAATGGTGCAAAAAACCCCTCTGAAAGCAGTTAAACTAAACAGGAAAGTTTTGAGATAAATGGCAATAGAGGTTTAAAAACCGAATTCAGTGGTTTGTTTTCTTCTGGGCTGCAGGAGGAGAAACGGGAGCAGCAGGTGAAAGAAACGGAGACATCGGCCAATCAGAACAGACAGACTGAGACCGCCCCTCCTGCTGAAAGAAAACCTAGCGTGGTGTCTCTGCCGCTGCCCCCCCACGACCCCGACACACCCATCGGTGAGAAACCTCCTGCATTTTTCTGTTTGCTCTCAGATATTCGTAGGAGACATTTCCTGTTTTAATGAAATACGCTGACGGAGGAACAGAGCTGCCGCCGCTGCTTTCATGTCTTTTCTTTCTTTGCCTGTTTGCTGTTGTTTGTGCAGGTGTGGAGCATGTGAAGATGGGTTATTACTGCCGCGTCTGTTTCCTGTTTTACTCCAACGAAGACACGGCCAAGAAAACCCACTGTAGCAGCAAGATGCACTACGAGAAACTGCAGGTGAGAAACACTTCACTGTACCCGATGCAGGTGTCGGAGGACTCGCATCCCAAACTAAACTGAAGTAGAAGTGGTCTTTGTGTAGACCTGAGGCTATGAGCTGTGGATCCTTCAAACCCTCTCCACAAGCTTTAACTGCAAAACAATGAAGTAAAGTAAACTCATGTTGTTTTGTTTCAGAAATATCTGGAAAAAGAACAAAGCAAAGCAGAGAAGAAGAAAGTGAAGAAGACGACAGTGTAACAGAAGTTCAGAAATGGATGTTTTCAGAGCGCAGTGGGACTTTTATTCTCTTTTTAGTTAGTTGTTAGGATTCACAGTTCAGTGCAGACCACCAGAGGTTCACACCTGACCCACCAACCTGAACCCAGCTTACATAAATACATTTTCAAAAGACAACCCTGATCTGAGGGGGAGTCGAGGACGATTAGATCTGATCCACAGTGCAGAGAGAGAACACGGGTGGAGCAGCAACATGATGTTCTGTCATTTAATGAGGTCCACGAAGAGGCAGACGTGCTGGAAACGAGCAGAGTAACAACATAAAGACACAGAACGGTTGAAAAATGTCAGAACTGTGCGGTAAAAACGACCTCTGCCTCATTCTCTCTGTCAGAGCTACAGTTTGTGGATCTGCTGTGAGCTGCTGCTCTCGCTGCAAAAGGTTCACATTAAAGGTCTAGGAGAGTTTGGTTGGTGGTCTGTCATCGTTCACCGTATTAATTTTACCGCAAAACAGCATCAAACATGTAGACACCACATAGACGTTAGTAAAAATCTCTGAGGTTGAAGGTGACGTTTCCAAAACTGACAGTGAATCAAGTGTCGGACGTTTTCTCTGTTCGTTCATTGATTGACAAACGGTTCTCTGGGCGGATGGATACGCTGCTTGTAAAGAAGTAGTCCCAGATTAAACTGAAGAAGTGTGTTTTCATCCTCAGAACAAACTTTGAATGTGTTGTTTTATTTTTCATTTTATGTTGATGGCAGTTGGTTGGATGATTTATAAAATAAAATTTTCCTCAAATGTGAATTTATTTTTTTATGCGATTTATTTGCAGAAATTGTGAAACAAGATTTTTTTTTTCTTGTTTTACTTGATACAAAATATAAGAGAGAAGAGGGAAATGCCTCTGCTAAAAAAGAAGTAGCTCTAATACACAAAAGAAGGTACCACCTGGATTTAACTAAACAAATAGGTAATCGCATAATTACTGCATGGATGATTGTGTTTCAGCTGGCAACAAGTTATTGAACCCTAACTGATGATGGTGAGTAGCTTCTCATTTCTTCAACAACTATGTCTGAAGACACATCCTATGGTCGAGGAAAAGATGTTAATCTGTTTCAGAAGGGTCAAATTATTGGAATGAATCAAAGAAAACAGTTGGAGATGCTGAAACTACTAAAACTGGTTTAAGAACGGTCCAATGGAAGAAGGTCATGTGGTCTGATGAGTCCAGATCGACCCTGTTCCAGAGTGATGGTGCATCAGGGTAAGAAGAGAGGAGGTGGAGTGATGCACCCATCATGTCTAGTGCCTACTGTACAAACCTGTGGGGGCAGTGCTATGATCTGGGGTTGCTGCAGTTGGTCAGGTCCAGGTTCAACAACGTTATGTGTCCAAAGAATGAGGTCAGCTGACAACCAGAATATACTGAATGACCAGGTTATTAATCAGTGGATTTATTCTTCCCATATTCCAAGATGACAATACCAGGATTTATTGGGCTCAAACTGTGAAAGAGTAGTTCATGGACCATGACTCATCATTTTCAAACATAGATTGGCCACCACAGAGTCCAGAATTTGTGCTGGAGAAGACTTCATCATCAATACAAGATCTTGGGGAATATGCTCAGATGATATAAAGAGAAAAAAACTCTTAAGGTCTTTTCTGAAAGTTGAGTCGTGGCAACTGGACTCTAGACGAGTAGATGTTTCGAGTAGTGAAACGTTTCAACCCAACAAAAGGAAGTGTAGTTGCCATGACTCAACTTCCAGATAACATCACCTGGACCACTGAGAGGTCTTTTCATTGTCTTCAGGTCTTTTTTACATTAGTTTCATTAAAATGTTGCCATGTACCCTTTTAAAATATAACACGAAAAACAATCAAATTTACCTACAGCCGCTTGTTTCACTACACACTTAAATGTCTTTTTCTATACACTGGGACAGAAACAGCTCCTTCAATAAAAGGAGATGTTAGTGGCTGCGTGTGGGACAGTTAAATATTTAAATAATAATTAAAAGCGTAACTAAAAAACATTCCTGGAACAAGGAATTAGACACAGTGCTGTCATCTCCACGTACCTACACACAGTAACGTTTACAGTATTTATTTTTCCAATTCAATTTGATTTGTATAGTGCAGAAGTCATCTCAAGACACTTTACAGCGTTTAAGGTTCAAGACCTTACAAAATATAATATGTAAGAAGAAAGATTCACATGGAAACTGTTTTTGTACTATGACTGGAAAAGGACTTAGTACCTGATGGTTCTAATATATCAACCTTGTCTTAGTGGTTACAGAAACGAATGTAACGAATTAAACTGCAGAATTTGAAAAAATGTTCTCTTTGTGTAGCAGATTATTTAAGAAGGACAGTTTGAATAGATGAAGTTTAGATCATGGTCTGGTCCAGTCTCCACTGTAGTCGTAGCAGCTGTGATGTGTGTGGTTAACAAGAGGGGGCGCTAAAGCAGAAAACCCTGGATTCCAAGAAGAAGAAGAAGAAGACGAGCCAGTGACGTTTGACGCTGTGGACGTCGTAAGTCACGTGACGGCTTCATCTCATAAAGGCGCTAGAACAGTTCGCGGACATGGCGCCGACCTGTGGCTTCGGTATCGTCAGTGTTTGTGCACAGAAAGGTGAGAAAGTTCCACGTTTAAAGTGTGTCAGACATGTTTCAGACATGTTTCAGACATGTTTCAGACATGTTTCAGACATGTGTCAGACATGTTTCACACATGTGTCAGACGTGTCAGACATGTGTCAGACATGTGTCAGACATGTTTCAGACATGTTCACAGACATGTGTCAGACATGTTTCAGACATGTTTCAGACATGTTTCAGACATGTTTCAGACATGTGTCAGACATGTGTCAGACATGTTTCAGACATGTTTCAGACATGTTTCAGACATGTGTCAGACATGTTTCACACATGTGTCAGACGTGTCAGACATGTGTCAGACATGTGTCAGACATGTTTCAGACATGTTCACAGACATGTGTCAGACATGTGTCAGACATGTTTCAGACATGTTTCAGACATGTGTCAGACATGTGTCAGACATGTTCACAGACATGTGTCAGACATGTTTCACACATGTGTCAGACGTGTCAGACATGTGTCAGACATGTGTCAGACATGTTTCAGACATGTTCACAGACATGTTCACAGACATGTGTCAGACATGTTTCAGACATGTTTCAGACATGTGTCAGACATGTGTCAGACATGTGTCAGACATGTTTCAGACATGTGTCAGACATGTTTCCGACATGTTTCAGACATGTGTCAGACATGTTTCAGACATGTTTCAGACATGTGTCAGACATGTTCACAGACATGTTTCCGACATGTTTCAGACATGTTTCAGACATGTGTCCGACATGTTTCAGACATGTGTCAGACATGTTTCAGACATGTGTCAGACATGTGTCAGACATGTGTCAGACATGTTTCCGACATGTTTCAGACATGTTTCAGACATGTGTCAGACATGTTTCAGACATGTGTCAGACATGTGTCAGACATGTGTCAGACATGTTTCAGACATGTGTCAGACATGTTCACAGACATGTTTCCGACATGTTTCAGACATGTTTCAGACATGTGTCCGACATGTTTCAGACATGTTTCCGACATGTGTCAGACATGTGTCAGACATGTTTCAGACATGTGTCAGACATGTTTCCGACATGTGTCCGACATGTTTCCGACATGTGTCAGACATGTGTCAGACATGTTTCAGACATGTGTCAGACATGTTTCCGACATGTGTCCGACATGTTTCCGACATGTGTCAGACATGTGTCAGACATGTTTCAGACATGTGTCAGACATGTTTCAGACATGTGTCAGACATGTTTCCGACATGTGTCAGACATGTGTCAGACATGTTTCAGACATGTGTCAGACATGTTCACAGACATGTGTCAGACATGTTTCCAACATGTTCACAGACAGCGCACAGCTCAACCTGCACAACAACACATTTTAAACCGGCGTCACGTTAGCTGGCGAGTAGCACGGAGGCTAAAAACATTAGCGAAGCTAACGCGTGGAACCATATAATAATAATAATAATAATAATAATAATAATAATAACAATAATAATAATAATAATTATTATTATTATTATTCTTATAATAATATGAAGGTTAAACTGTGGTGACATTAAACAGCAACGAACCCCGAATGTCTTCGGGTTGTTTCATTCGAAACCTAAACAATACTAACTTAAACCTAACGTCTTCAGGTGCTTACTCACCACTACGTGTCCAATCCTGGTTCTAGAGGCCCAGTGTTCTGCGTGTTCTCCATGTTCTCCATACCCATACAGGGTTCCCAACAGAACAAGGAATAGAAACTGTAAATATACAGTAGATCCTGAACGTATTTCCACATTGAGGTGCATTTTGACAAACCTTTACTACAGTGGTTTCCGTCTGACCAGTCTACTGTACAGACCTGATTGGTGCAGTGCTGCAGAGTTGGTGGTTCTTCTGGAACCTTCTCCTCTACACATAGAGACACTGGAGCTCTTTCACAGTGACCATCAGGTTCTTAACCAGCTCCCTGACTAAGAGTCCTGCTGGTTCCGGACTTCTTCCATGTATAGATGATGGAGGCCACTGTGCTCACTGGGACCTTCCCCAGATCTGTGCCTCAGTACCATCCTGTCTGAGGATTACAGATGTCATGGCTTGGTCTGTGCGCGGACTCGCACTGTTAACTGTGGGACCTTATACAGACAGCTGTATGCCTTTCCAGATCGTGGCCAATGAACTGAATTTCCCACAGGTGGACTCCAAACACGTTGCAGAAACATGAGTGTCATGTCAAAGACGGTGACTTTTGTACATGTGATTTTGGTTTTCATTTACTTTAAATACATTTACAAAGCTTTCAAACTTCTTTTACTTTGACATTGTGGTGTGTTGTTTGTAGTATTTTTAAGGACAATAATGAATGTTGGATAAGGCTGTAACATAACAAAATGTGGACATAGTTGAGCGCTGTGAATTCTTTCAGGACTGTACAGTTACAGACTCCTTGTAACCATTGATCCTTTTGGTAGAATGGTCGTAAGAGCATTTTAGATCCAGTTTCTGTGAGGGTGGATGTGTTTTTTTTAATAAAGGGGAGATTGGTCATTGTAATTGGATACAATTGCTTATCCTTCACATTCTTGTCAAAGTGACAAACGGTTATTGATATCAAGGCATATTTTATTAATAACATCTCTACAGTATTTTGCACTGATGCCCAGAGTCTGTCTTTGCTCACTGAGGATGTTTCCATCACTCTGTCTGCATCAGTCCATTTTCTTCTTTCTTGTCTGAGGTGAATTTTAAAACTTTAAATCCTTTTCTGTATACTTTCCTAGCCTTCTTTAATTGTCCCTTTTGTCAGTAATCACAGCTTGTTTGCTCAGGTGACTGTTAATGTTGACCACAGTCCTTTTCTTCCAGCTTCTGCCGCTGGTGCGGGTGGAGGCAGTGTTTGAAGAATGTCTCTACCTTACTGTCAACATGAGTTGAACTGTAGCACATATTTATTTAACTTGATCTGTTTTTGTCTGTAGGAGTGGACATTAATGGACTTCAACATGCAGAAATCAAATGGCTGCCCCTCGACATGTTTTGGTGCGCACAAGTATCAAGAATGGGATCCTGGTTTGGCCTCAGGCAGAGGGTAAGAGACTTTCATGAGAACTTTTCATTACCATTATGCCCCCCAGAGTTGTACATGTTAGAAAAACTGTGTATGACATACAGTGCCTATAAAAAGTCTTCACCCTCTTGGATGTTTCATTCTTTTATTGATATTATAAATCAGTCATGGCCAATAAAAGTTGGCGACTTTGACAAAACATCCAGAAAAATACCTCGTTAGTGAAAACAGGTTTCTAAAGTAATGTCAATAAAATAAAAATATATAAGGTGAAATCAGTGTTTGCATTAATATTCACCCCCTTCAGGTCAGTATTTAGTAGATGCATCTTTGGCTGCAATCACAGAATGGACTGTGTGTGGATAGGTCTAAATTAGGTTTGTACATCTGGACACTGGATTTTTTGCCATTGTTCTTTGCAAAACTGCTCAAACTCTGTCAGGTTACATGGGGATCGGGTGTGAACAGCCCTTTTCAAATTCTCTATTGGATTGAGGTCTGGGTTTTGACTCGGCCACTCCAGAACATTCACCTTGTTGTCGGTAAACCATCTGTGTAGCTTTCGCTGTATGTTTTGAGTCATTGTCTTGCTGGAAAACAAATCTTCTCCCAAGCCGTAGTTGTCTTGCAGACTCAATAAGATTGTCCTCCAGGATTGTCCAATATTTTGCTGCTTTAATTTTACCCTCTACCTCAACAATCCTTCCAGGACCGGCTGCCAAGAAGCATCCCCACAGCATAATGCTGCCACCACCGTGTTTCACAGTGGGGATGGTGTGTTTATGGTGATGTGCAGTGTTTGGTGTGTGCCAACATAGTGTCTGATGGACACAAAGCACCATTTTGGTCTCTGCAGACCAAAGAACCCTCTTCAACTGGACCATGGAGTCTTTTACATGTCTATTGTTCAATTCGTGATATACATTTTTTAAAATGTTTTCTTCAACAGTGTCTTTTCCCTTGCCACTCTCCTCTAAAGCTTTGACTGGTGAAGAACCAGGTCAACAGTTGTTGTATGTACAGTCTCTCCTATCTCAGTTGCTGAAGCTACTTCCTCAGAGTAGTCATCAGTGTGTTAGTGGCCTCTCTAGTCTCCTTCTTGCATGTTCACTCAGTTTGTGTGGACGGTCTGTTCTAGGCAGATTAAGACATGTGCCATATTCTTATTTTTTCTTGATGGTGGATTTTACTGAACTCTGGTGGATGTTCAGTGTCTTGGAGATTTTTTTGTATCCTCCCCATGTCTTATGCTTTTCAGTGACCTGTTCTCTGAGCTGCTGGGAGTTTTCTTTTGTCTTCATGGTGTAAGTGATTTCAGTGAAGTTGTTGTGCAGTGGGTTAATGATGATGCTTTCAGTGTGGTGTGAGCAACCTGTATACAGTGAGGGAAAAAATTATTTGAACCCCAGCTGATTTTGTAAGTTTGCACACTAACAAAGAAATGATCAGTCTATAATTTCAATGGTAGGTTTATTTGAACAGTGAGACACAACAATGACAAAAAAAATCCAGAAAAATGCGTTTCAAAAAGAGTTATAAATTAATTTGCATTTCCACGAAGGAAATAAGTATTTGATCCCTTTGAAAAACGTGCTTTAGTACTTGGTGGCAAAACCTTTGTTGGCAATCACAGAGGTCAGCCGTTTCTTGTAGTTGGCCACAAGGTTTGCACACACCTCAGGGGGGATTTTGGCCCACTCCTCTTTGCAGATCCTCTCCAAGTCATTAATGTTTCTTGGCTGATGTTTGGCAACTCGAACCTTCAGCTCCCTCCATAGATTTTCTATGGGATTAAGGTCTGGAGACTGACTAGACCACTCCATGACCCTAATATGTTTCATATTGAGCCGATCCTTTGTTGCCTTGGCCGTGTGTTTTGGATCATTGTCATGGTGGAATACCCAACCACGACCCATTTTCAATGCCCTGACTGAGGGAAGGAGGTTCTCACCCAACATTTGACGGTACATGGCCCCATCCATCCTCCCGTTGATGCGGTGCAATTGTCCTGTCCCCTTGGCAGAAAAACACCCCCAAAGCATAATGTTTCCACCTCCATATTTGACAGTGGGGATGGTGTTTTTGGAGTCATAGGCAGCCTTCCTCCTCCTCCAAACACAGCGAGTTGAGTTGATGCCAAAGAGCTCGATTTTGGTCTTATCTGACCACAACACTTTCACCCAGTCTTCCTCTGAATCAGTCAGATGTTCAGTGGCAAACTTCAAACGGGCCTGTAGATGGGCTTTCTTGAGCAGGGGGACCTTGCGGGCACAGCAGGATTTCAGTCCTTCACGGCGTAGTGTGTTACCAACTGTTTTTTTGGTGACTATGGTCCCAGCTGCCTTGAGATCATTGACAAGTTCCTCCCGAGTGGTTCTGGGCTGATTCCTCACCGTTCTCATTATCATTAAAACTCCACGAGGTGAGATCTTGCATGGAGCTCCAGACCAAGGGAGATTGGCAGTTAATTTATGTTTCTTCCATTTGCGAATAATTGCACCAACTGTTGTCACCTTCTCACCCAGCTGCTTGGCGATGGTCTTGTAGCCCATTCCAGCCTTGTGTAGGTCCACAATCTTGTCCCTGACATCCTTGGAAAGCTCTTTGGTCTTGGCCATGGTGAAGAGTTTGGAATCTGGATTGATTGATTGCTTCTGTGGACAGGTCTCTTTTATACAGGTAACGAGCTGAGAGGGCTGCCAATGTCAGCTCGTTACCTGTATAAGATCCACCTGGGAGCTAGAGATCTTGCTGATGGATAGGGGATCAAATACTTATTTCCTTCATGGAAATGCAAATTAATTTATAACTCTTTTTGAAACGCATTTTTCTGGATTTCTTTTGTCATTGTTGTCTCTCACTGTTAAATTAAACCTACCATTGAAATTATAGACTGATCATTTCTTTGTTAGTGGGCAAACTTACAAAATCAGCTGGGGTTCAAAAAATATTTTCCCTCACTGTATGTAGAAATGCTACAACACGCAAGCTGCGCTCCCTGCCTACTCTCATGGTACTGGTCCTTAAAGAGTTAAGACAAACACACATTCCAGCCTTTCTCTACTCGTTCACAGAAACATCAAGCTGTGACCTCCTGTCGCATAATGCAAAGTCAGCAACAGTTAGATTTCCTCCAAATGTCAAAACATCATCTGTGAACAGGCCAGCTCCCAACAGTTAGATCAATGCCAGAATTGAAGAGAAACTTCATATTTTGGACAAAACATTTTTGTAACATAATGAAGAATAAGACTAGATCATGTTTTATGTCTTGAACTGTGCAGCTCTTTCCCTTCTGTTTTCTGAACCTACTGTAATAAATCATCTTGGCACTTAAAATTTTAAAACGGAAGTATTTTATTTATTTAGATGAAGTATTCTTCCACAGTATTAGTTCTCCAAGCAGCGTGTGATTTATTTGTTCTCAGTGTGGTGACGGCAGTAAACGACAGGAAACAACACTGTGTGTTTCCCTCACTCGGGCAGCTCTGGACCCAGTGAACCCATCACCTCCTTCTGTCAGTCTGAAGGTCGTTGAGGTAACGACAGCTCATTCTCTACAAAAGAAGTCAAACTGTGACCTCAAACAGCAACTCAGGTTTCTGTGTTTTCAGAAGGAGCGGATGTTGGACAGGTTCGTGAACACACCTGTCAGAGGTTGAAGGTCACTGCAGTCGGGTTTTGAAGAGGAGGAGAAGAAGACTCTTAGCGTCATGGAAAAAACACCTGTTCTTAACTGAAAAGGTGAGTTTTAAAGTTTAAACCTGCTCAGTTTCAGGGTGAGTTTGGCAATAACGGATCAATAGACTGAGCAGAAACTGTTAAGACCTGGACAGGGACTGAAACTCTGAGCTGTGGATCCTCTCTCACTCAGCAGCTCAACTTGTTTCTTCCTTTTAAGAAAAACAACATGGAACTCCAGTTTTTAACAGTGCTGTGACAGTCACGTCTGTCATGACATGAAGTAAACTCGTGTTTTTATCTCCAGAGAAGCAGAAAGACAACCACTTGATGACACTTAGTAAAGACTGGAAGCAGGGGATTCTGTTAGCCTGACTCTGATCAAACCTAACATAACCTCTAACAGAACCTTATATTTGGTTTGTGTTTTTACCCACTGGCACTACTTTTTTTTTTTAAAAACGTGTATCCATTCGCCAAGTGCCGTATGAAAGCAGTGAGTGGATGGATACGCCATTCGTGAAGGAATAGTTCCAGCACATAACTCCTGAAAGTGTTGAACTTTTAATGTTTTAGAAAATAAACTCACTTTGTTTTTTAGGATTTATTTGCTGAAACATTTACATTTTAACACGTTTCTCTTTCAGCTTTTTTTCTTAAATAAAAACCATTTTTAAAATCCTGAAATTAAAACTACAGAAGAAAAAAAATGAAAACAAAATGTTTAAAGCTGCAGCTAAAATATTTACAACTCTTTAAGTTGAGGTCTACAGAAGTAAGTGGTGAACCTGTTCAGGTTATTATTTTCAGGAATTCTGGGTAATGTAGTCATTAAATGACTGTTTGTCTTACAGAGAAAAAGGCTTCGTCACCATCAGTACTCTCAGCTTGACCACGGATCTTTCCCCGTCGTTTCCTGCAAAACGGCATCAAAAAAGGTTTGTTACCATAAGCAGTCAGTACTGCACAGTACGTTTCTGCCACATGTACTAAAGTAAGACATGTTCTTGAGCAGAGCCACAGGAACAGCTGGAGCCACCATAACACTACACGACAAAGTCTCTGATAACTAGGCTAAAACTTTTTCTGCGAGTGACATTTGACTAAAGTCTAAACTAAGTAAAAGTCAGGTTTTACTTCCCAGTACTGTAAAGTCCTAAAAAAGACGCTGTGCGTTACCTCCCCACCTTGTACTTCCTGTAGTGCATCAGGCTGCTGCAGTGCTGCAGTTTGGCTTCGTCCTCGTCTGCGTAGATCAGCTCACACAGGTTACAGAAATAACCCACAACAGGCCGAACAAACTCTGTTCCTGCAGAGGTGGACAAAATAAAACCTGAAGTGTTTCCACATGTCACAATCATTTGTGCTGTGAAGCAGATGACTGAGATGTGTTAACAGTACAAATACACTGATAGTTTGAGCATCAGTAGGTAGTAACGCACGTTTATTCTTGAACACATCTTTTTAACGTTAAATACAGATGAAGAGAGCTGTAACCACTAACAGATGCTTAAACGAACGTTTAGGGTGAGAGCTCGGTTCTGGTGGTGGAAAATCATTTAACAGTGTAGAACGTTTCTTACCAACAGGTTTGGTAGTGCTCCCTGCAGGTCCAGGTCCTTGCTCTAGTTCAACTGAGTCCTGCAGCTGATAGTCATTTTCAGTTTCCTACAAACAGATCAGACCGTTAACATTTCTGCACACGTGGCGTGATCTGCTCTGAAATGATTAGGTTCCAATAGACCGGCTTCAGGAAACAGTCGTCACCGATCATTAATCATGTACAATGGTTTGGATCTCTGTTTTGTCCATTTGGCTACTGAACGATCTTCCTTGTTGTTAATTGGTAATAATAGTTTAGAAAACCTGTACAATATTTCCCATCTGATCTCTGTAAAGCAGTAAAAGTATTAAGTGTTATGCAAATATCTCAATTGTAAGTAAAGTACTTGAGTAAAGGTTTAGACTGGTTATAAAAACCAATGAAGTCCTGATGAACAACAGGATAAAGTACCTGTTCTGGAGGATTTCCACCCGAGTCTGGTTGATCCAGACTCTTTGCTGTTGCTTCTGATGTTTCTTCTTCGTAACAGAGTTTCTGGGCTTCAGATGATTTTCCTTCACACCCCTCAGTTGATCTTTCCTCATCTGTCAGAGTCTCTTTGCTGCCTAACTTCTCTTGATGCTCCTCTTCTGGACTCTCTAGAGCAGCTGAATCTTTGGGGCTTTTTGTAGCAGAGTTGTTCTCCTCTGTCTCGTCTTTATCAGGTTTTCCTATGTACGTTTCTGACGTGTTTTTTGTGACTGGCTCCTTCTTCCTGTCTGACTCTGGAGTCTTTCTGGCATCAGAGTCTTCTGTGTCCTTTTCTTTTGTTTTGTTTGCTGATTCTGTTTCTGAACTCTTGAGTGCTGCTTCAGAAGACTCCTTCCCTTCAGACTTTCTGCAGGTCTCAGAGGTTTTGGATTTGCTTTGTTGCTCACTGCTGCTTCGGCTCTCTGTCTTCTCCTGGTCGGAGTCCAACTGAATCTCACACCTACAGAAAAAACAGTGGGAGTCAGGATTAAAGGCCCCACTGGCCCTTACCAGGCAAATGGGGACAGTGTGAAGACTCTGAGAAGACTCTGACCCAGTGCTGAGTCTGTGGTATTTGTGGGAGATGTTGACGATGAGTTTGGAGCCGTTGAGAGTGACAGATTTACAGCTCAGCTCTTTGGCAGCTCTCTGGGCCTCTGAAGAACTCGACATCTCAATCAAACCCTGAGAACAAAACCAGAGGGTGAAATGATATCACTGAACCAGTGGTGCTGATGGTCACATTTACATTTAGTTATTTGTCAGACTCTTCTATCCAAAGCGACATCAATTGAGGTACAAGTGAAATGTCTAAGTCAAGGAGAGGAACTTTACTTTAAAGTGTTTTAGGAAGAGCTGCTTCAGTTTCATGAGGTATAAGTGCAAGATTTAAAAAAACAAAACAAAACCTTATGTACAAAGAAAAGAAAAGAAGAGTTCTATTTTCAGCAAGTTTAGGTGCATATGGGTCTTAGCCCTTGGGACCATCCAGAGATGTTTCAATCCTACATGTCAGCTAGAAGCAGCCGGTTTCTTGTGTCTTCCTGGACGTGCAGATGTCACTGATGCACTGAGTCGATGTCCTGTCGGTTTGGTTTGGGTTGAGCATCATGGTGAAGTCGACTAAAACAATATACCAGGCAGAACAAGTCCTCCTGATGCGCTTCATTTAGCTTTGGCTAAATGTTAGAATTCAGTTTTACGCAGGATTCCGTCCTCCAGTATGAACAGCAGCTATATTAAAATATGTCCTTACACACTGTACACTGTGTCGTATCCTTTGCTTCTGAACAAGATTCTTTTTTTTTTTCCTCACCTCTTGGTTTTCGCGGTCCAGTAAGAAGCTCACTGCCTTCCCAAAATCTTGGACCAGTTTGATGAACTCTGCGTCAGTGTAGGAAGACAACGGCAGGTCTTTGAAGTAAACCACTCTGGTGGACGGAGACTGAGAAGAAAGAAACGCACATTAATGATCAGCGCATCTGATCAACTGAACGCAAACGGTTTAACGTGAAGCTGTCCTCACCTCAGCTTCAGCTCCAAAGTCTTCACCTGCAACAAAAACCACAAGACCTGCATTAGACAGAAAACCGACTGGTTGAGTGCTTAAGAAGAGAACAAAGAACCGTTCACAGTTCAAAACTGAACTAAATACTCAAGTATTTAACTGGCATTATACAACTGCTGGATATCTGCCGTCTCCCCGATCATTCTGTGGCTGTTTTTTGTTGTTTTCTTGTCAACAGTCACTTCATACAGGGGCTGCGGACTAGTAGCCCCCTGACAGTGGTCACAGAGTTCAGTGCTCGTTAATTCTGACAAATAGTCCAGAATATTTGGTGTCTTTAAACCTTCCAAATCTTTGTCTTTTAATCATTTCAGACATTTCCAGGACTTTCCAGGCTCCGTCTCAGTATACCTTGGTTATCGGACTGTTCGTCTTCCAGTTCATCCAGAGTGATGCAGTTCTCCAGGTCAACTGGGAAATCCAGTTCCTCCTGCAGGATTAAGAACCAGAAAGGACGGCATACATAAAAAAAACCCCACAGCAGCGTCATGTTTCCTTCACGTCTCGTCTCTGTTCAAGAAATAAAACTCACTGTTGTATGAAAATGGGTTTTTTTAAATGACTTTATGTTGATAAAACATGAAGTTGTCTGTTTTTCTGTGTCAGAACTGGGTTTACCATCCTAAATAACTGAGGTGAGCAGATTCCGGCAGGAGATGTTCATGGACAGACTGGGCGATACCAGAACAGTGAACTGGGAGGTTAAACTGTGTCTGTACCTCGTCGCCCTCCTGCTGAGTCTCTGTAGCCGCCTCTGTCTCTCTGTTGGTTCCTGATTCTCCCTCCAGCTTCTCCTCCTCACAACCAGCCTCCCCCTCTCTGTCTGAAAACACCAAACCAGTTTCTTTAGAACATGTCTCATTTTCATTTCATCTGATCACATTTCGGGGAACAGGTCTTGTTTCTACCTTGTTCAGGTAAATCTTCTTTCTCTGCCTGATGCTCGTTTTCCTCAGCAGCTTCCTCCTGCTCCTCTCCCTCAGCATTGTCCGGAACGTCCATGTCTTCTTCTTCCTCCTTCACATTCTCTCCATCCTCTCCGATCACCTCCATCCCCTCGATGTCACTGTCGTCTGCAGACAGCCTGCACGTGAAACCAGTTTTAGTCAGGACACCTTTGCTGCTTTTACACTTCGCATTAGTTTTCTGGATAAAACAATTTTTGTCTTTACAACATGACTCAGACCCAGGTAAAGTTGCTACACCACATGGTAACGATTCTGGTTATAGAAAATATTAGACAAGTTGAATTAATCCAAACAGAATCTTTCCTCTCCGAGTCAAACTGCTTACTCTCCTTTCTTCTCAGTCTGTGTCTCTGCAGCTTCTCCCTGAGGAGCCGGTTCGTCTTTAGTCCTGGACTCAGGCTCTGGAGACAGAAAATGATCAGTACACAATAGTTTAAAATGTAAAGTGTTCGAATAAAGTCTGTAGTAATTTAAAAAATCTGCGTCAAAGACACAGATCCCAGAATCTGACTGGAGTGAAATCTGAGACGTGAGTAAGAGAAGATTAAACCAGGAACCTGAATGTGCTGATGAACCAATTTATGATCAAAGTTATTATCTGCAGGATTCACTTTTACCAAACGTCACTAACACCTCAGTGAAACGAGCAGGAACAGGGTCGGCTCAGTTTTATCCTGACCCAGCTCGGCTGCTGACTTTTCATCTCTCTGATATTTCAGTGTTCTGACATCTGCAGCCTCCTCCTGTAGCTGATGTTTGGTCCCATTTTCTCACCTGGCTTTTCTCCTTCCAACGACCTGTCCTCCTGCCTGGAGGGTTCATCTCTGGACAGCAACCTGGATCTGGACCTGGTCTTCTTCTCTGTGCTGGACTTTTCTTTTGATTTATCCCTGGATCTGGACCTGGTCTTCCTCTCTCTGCTGGACTTTTCTTTTGATTTATCCCTGGATCTGGACCTGGTCTTCTTCTCTCTGCTGGACTTTTCTTTTGATTTACCCCTGGATCTGGACCTGGTCTTCCTCTCTCTGCTGGACTTTTCTTTTGATTTATCCCTGGATCTGGACCTGGTCTTCTTCTCTCTGCTGGACTTTTCTTTTGATTTACCCCTGGATCTGGACCTGGTCTTCTTCTCTCTGCTGGACTTTTCTTTTGATTTATCTCTGGATCTGGACCTGGTCTTCTTCTCTCTGCTGGACCTTTCTTTTGATTTACCCCTGGATCTGGACCTGGTCTTCCTCTCTCTGCTGGACTTTTCTTTTGATTTATCCCTGGATCTGGACCTGGTCGTCCTCTCCTGCTCTCGGTCTTTGATGCTGCTGCTGCTGCTTCTCCTCCTCTTGGACTCTGTCTTCTCGTCTTCTTTCTCTCGGCTGGAGCTCTTCGTTCTCTTGGTTGAAACCTTTTCCTCTTCGTACCTCTGCGCTGAGGGAACCCGCCTGCAGGAGAAACATTCCTACCGATCAATAATTGGTAATATTCAGCCCAGGTGTCCCTGACAGGTCTGTTGTACTCACGTGAGGGTCTTGTATTCTCCAGAGAAGGAAACTTTGATACAGTAGTTGTTGATCCTCAGCGTGTTGGAAGAATAATAATCAACCAGCTTCTGAGCATCAGCAGCGCTTTTCATTTCTACAAATGCCTGAAAAAGACAAGCAAAAAAAGAACTGATGTTACAGGTGTCAGAGACCACCATCACCTGTTCATGAGTATGAACTGATAACCACACAACAGGAAATGTTCTCTTCTGCTTTACTAACAGAAGTTGTTGGTAAAACGTTTTCAACCTGTTCCACCACATTTCACTTTGTTTGTTTCTCCTACTTGTTTGTTCCTCCTAATGCAAACCATTAGAAATGGAGCTGAATGGTTACAGAGTGTGGGACGTGACCAAACAATCCCCGGTTTGAGTCCAGCCGGGGATCTATGCTGTCATAACACCTCTCTGCCCCAGTGAGAAAAAGTGAAACATCACATACGGTTCTAAAACGTTAGACAAATCAGTGAATAAAGGAGCTCAGCTACACGACAGGGGAAAGTACAGAAAGCATTAATCTGCTGACTGCAGCAGAAACGGAGAGACCATTTATGATGAGCCTTTAAGGTGTTAGGACGGCTTCAGGTGCATCAGAAACATTACAGCTGGAGCCGTAATTAGATGCTGAACACGAGATGCCTACAGATCCACCTGAGGTGAGATAACAGCAAACCTTCAGTGTGAATGCACCATTATTCTGCTGTTTTCCTGTGAAGTGATCAACCAGATCTGTTTCGTCCACTGGTGTCACTGTGATCATCTCTCACCACAGATGGCAGGAACAGGGTATAGAGGGGTGGGCCAAAGCGTCGGACGATGCTGATCAGATCGGATTGGCCGTCGTCTCCTGCTGGAACCGGAGTGAAACTCACCACCTGAGAACTCTGCAGAGAAACACACACATCGCACTCTGAGAGGACTTTATCTGCTTCTCCAGTTTTCCTCTGATGGACGGCACCATGTTCAACGTGTCACAAACATTACTTTAACCTTTATATTTTCAGGACATGTCTCTTCTTCAGAAACACCTGGATCACACTCCCACCTTAAATCAATCGAGTCAAATGTAATAAATGTTTCAGTTAAATGCTCCACGTTCACGTTAAGTTGGTCATTACAAAACAACATACATAGTTTTACTCACAATTATTTTAGACATAATTTTTTTTTTTTCTTTTACTCAGAACACTGACTAAACATCCTAAAGATGAATCTGCCCCACAGACGAGAAAGTCTTTGTGTAACTGAGGAGACAAACGTTCTGCTGCGTAGCAGTCTAAATGATGACAGGAGAAGCTGAACATGATGGTTCTGTGAAACTTTACAGTTTCAGCATGTAAATGCCATCAAGCTTGTGTTCTTCTGTTGCTTTTATGCCCAATGTATTAATGTTTATCCTATAAAACGTGTGTATGAGAAGTTAACACAAAATTTCATAAAGCTGTAAAAAGTTTTAAATTCTACAACACGGGTCCAACTTTTTCTCTGCGATACCTGTTTGGAACCGATCTGGTGTCTGTGCTTCCTTCATGCAGACTGTAACCAGTAGATCTCCTGAGCTGATCCTGAGAACCTCTGTCTGCTGACACGCTCGCATGTTTTAAAGGATCAGTATTGGCTAAAATAAAGTCAACCTGAATCTGGAGACTACTCACCTGGAGGAAGTTGAACGTATTGGAGAAGCTGAACTCGATCTGTTCTCCGTTCACAGTTGGCGGATAGTTAATGTGGAATTTCACCAAGTCCTTCGCCTGGTCAGCAGAGCCCAGTTCCACAAACGCCTGCAGGGTTCACATTTTAGAACATTTAATCATCTGCTGCCGCACAGTGTTTTAATGTTCTGTTTCTCGTACATGACAGTTTTTCTACATTTAATACAATCGTCAACAAGAATGTGTGAACAGAACAAGTTACAGTTTGAACCAATTGTTTATTTGTACTATATATATATGACACAGTGATAAAGAGCAGTAATATGTTGTAGTAAACTGTGTAAAAGTACAGCTCTGTGTTTTGGACTCACTAAAGATGGAAACATGAGAATCTTGATGATCTTTCCAAATGGTTCAGTTAGTTTCCTCAGGTACACCTCATCCACAGACTGAGGCGGAAACTTTACACACACCACTTTACTCTTCTCTGGAACCTAAGGAAGGAAAAATTCATCTATCAGAGAAACAGCTGAACTCAACTTCAACAAGACTTCTTACTGATTTACCATGGTTTACCTTCTTTTCACTCTTGTTGTTGGACATTGGCTCTATTAGAACACAGAAGTAAAACATTACTGTAGTAAAAAGGGTCCTAATGCTGAGAACAATACTGATTAAAAAACAGTAAGATGTATTTACTATGGTTCCGACTGGATGTCTGTGTGGGATGGGATGGTTTTTCTTCAGCTTTCCCCTTTTCCATCTGCTTCTTGGCACTTAAATGACAGAAGTATTTTATTTTATAATAATCTATATTGCCAGAGATTAGCTTACGAGTGAAAGCTCAGACTGAGAACACAGTAGTCCTGATGATGTGTCTGACCTGCTGAGTGACTCCACGCGACAGTCCCACTCAGGAAACCTGCACAAGAGACGAGTTATGAGACTAAAACTGAAGCTCAGAAATAAACACTCGCTCCATATGTTCTTTACCAGAGTCAACAGAACAAAAATATACACAAATATCTTGCTGTTCAAAACATATCGATGTCTATGCCAGTCCACACACCAACAGTGAATGGACACACGCAATTGTGAGTTGATGTACATCTCTGTGTCAGTTGACCTTTGAACGTTCCTCTATCCTCTTAACGTTGACGACTATTCGATGTGGTCTGGAGACTGACTAGGCCACTCCATGACCTTAATATGCTTATGCGATCCTTTGTTGCCTTGGCAGTGTGTTTTGGATCATTGTCATGGTGGAATACCCAACCACGACCCATTTTCAATGCCCTGACTGAGGGAAGGAGGTTCTCACCCAACATTTCACGGTACATGGCCCCATCCATCCTCCCTTTGATGCGGTGCAATTGTCCTGTCCCCATGGTAGAAAAACACCCCCAAAGCATAACGTTTCCACCTCCATATTTGACGGTGGGGACAGTGTTTTTGGAGTCATAGGCAGCCTTCCTCCTCCTCCAAACACAGCGAGTTGAGTTGATGCCAAAGAGCTTGATTTTGGTCTCATCTGACCACAACACTTTCACCCAGTCTTCCTCTGAATCAGTCAGATGTTCAGTGGCAAACTTCAAACGGGCCTGTAGATGGGCTTTCTTGAGCAGGGGGACCTTGCGGGCACAGCAGGATTTCAGTCCTTCACGGCGTAGTGTGTTACCAACTGTTTTTTTGGTGACTATGGTCCCAGCTGCCTTGAGATCATTGACAAGTTCCTCCCGAGTAGTTCTGGGCTGATTCCTCACCGTTCTCATTATCATTGAAACTCCATGAGGTGAGATCTTGCATGTACCGAGGGAAATCGGCAGTTAATTAATTAATTAATTTATGTTTCTAACTTTTGCGAATAATCGCACCAACCATTGTCACCTTCAAACCCAGCTGCTTGGCGACGGTCTTGTAGTCCATTCCAGCCTTGTGTAGGTCCACAATCTTGTCCCTGACATCCTTGGAAAGCTCTTTGGTCTTGGCCATGGTGAAGAATTTGGAATGTGGATTGATTGATTGCTTCTGTGGACAGGTCTCTTTTATACAGGTAACAAGCTGAGAGGGCTCCCAGTGTCAGCTCAGTACCTGTATAAGATCCACCTGGGAGCCAGAGATCTTGCTGACTGATAGGGGATCAATTACTTATTTCATTCATCAAAAAGCAAATTAATTTATAACTCTTTTTTAAATGCATTTCTCTGGATTCTTTGGTTATTGTTGTGTCTCTCGCTGTTCAAATAAACTTACCATTAAAGTTATAGACTGATCATTTCTTTTTTAGTGGGCAAACTTACAAATTCAGCTGGGGTTCAAATAATTTTTTCCCTGACTGTATCTGTAGCTGTCTTAACGTGTCTACTGTTTTCTGATTATACTAGCCATTGCAGTTACAATCCAATATCAGGACGGTGCAGCGCAGCAGGTGTGTGTTGCCCTTAACAGTTACTCTTACCTACACCTTCCCTCTTTCTAAGTCTTTCCATGCTTTCAAACCACTTCTTGAAATCTCTCAGTCCCACAATGCCTTCTGAACTCTTGACAAATGAGACAAAAATATATCTGTGAAATTTGAATACGATCTCTTTTATAGGGTTCACAAATTTTCAAGCACCAATGTACCAGGGCAAACTTTAAGGTGTATTCCCAGGGTCCAGTATCTGCTCTGGTGTGCCCCAGGCCTCTCTTCTCATTTTCCCTGTGATTAAATAGAGGTCATGTAGCACCAGTGTGTGAAACTTACTGCTGCAGCAGGCTGAGCTGTCCCTCTGCATGCTGAGTGCCGTTGATGTGTTTAATCCAAACCTGGAACACAGAAACAACAACTGTAATGACTCTGTTACTGTCAGCAGGCTCTGTTCTACCTGATGACTGCAGCAGCTTTCACTGCAATGCATCATCATCTCTCTGCAACAGCTGAATACAGACACCACCCTCCCCATTGAGGAACCCCCCTGACCCCTCATTTGACTCTGTAGAGAGATTCGAAAAGGAGGACAGATGTACTTACCTTCTCTGACAGCACAGTGATATCACACAGAGAACACGAGTAAGGGAACACTGTTGGACACGTCCCGTGGAAGTCCAGAGCTTTCTTCTCCGAGGGCATCGATGTGGCTGCAGTGTTCCGGCTGCTGCTCCTGGTGGAAGAGGTCTGAGACTCACGACGGCCCCCTCGAGCTTTAGAATGGTACACTTCAGGAGGATGCGTCGACCTGTAATCAGCTGATCTAGGCTCAGAGAACCCAGCAGAACGAGATCTCGTTCCTTGTCCTGCTGAGCTGAAAGAGGGATGCTCCTTAGAGGAAAGTGGACCGGCACTTCTGCTTGTCTTACCATACTCAGAGGGTCCAGATGTGTGGTGGAAGTCAACAATGTATCTGGATGACGAGGAAGACGCCGATAATGATGTTGGGTCTGATCTAACAGAGCTGCTGGTCCTGGGATTCCTCCAGCGATCCTGCTCAGATGCAAGAGAACCTGGTGCCGCACGGCCCAGTGGACATTGATTTGACTGGCTGCGCGGCTGGTCCCAGTCTCCAGAAGAGCTTGCAGGTGGTCGACTGTAAGAAGTCGAAGAGGAGGAAAGAGACTGGGTGCAGGGAGGGAAAGAGGTGACGGTTCCTCTCTTTCCTTTGATCTGTTTGAGGACGTAAGGCAAAGACTCCACTGTGAGGACGTCCTCGGGTAGCTCAGCCAGCAGAGCCAGGTCGCTGGGCTCCAGACCGCAGCTGCTCAGGATGCTGAGAGCGCCATCCTGCGCCCACTGAGCCGATGTCGAGCCCCTGGAGGAGGAAGAGGACGGGTAGGATGAGGACTCTTGAGGTGGCCTGTAAAAGTCAGGGTTTGGGGACATGTGACGGCGGTCTCCAGAGCTGTAATGTCCAGCTTCAGGTCTGAGGTCGATGTCAGATGTCGGTCGTCTGTATGGGTAGTTGTGAGACATGATGGGAGGAAGCTGTGGAGAAACGCTCAGGGCGTTTCCTGCAGACAGAAGGTGTCAGGGAAGACAGAAGATGTAAGTATCGGCTTAAAAAGAGAGAGAGATGTTGAGGGCGGTGAGCCTGAGAGAAAAAGCAGCTGGAAACGGAAGAGCCTGAATGCCAAGGAACACAACAAGTCATTCAGGACTCTGAGAAACAGGATTAAACAGAACAGGATGATACACTCAAGATCTCTGGAACCGTTTCAGCTTCAGTTTTCTCGTCTTTCAAAAACAGAGTAAATCTTACCCAAGTTTCTTACCACATCATATTATTCACCTCTTCAGAGTTTAACCAGAAGAAAAGAAGATGAAATGTAAAATTTTAATAAAAACAGTCCAGGCATCAATTTTAAACTACTATGTAAGTTAAGACTTTTATTTTCAGGATGCCAAATGTTCCGTCCAGTAGAGTTCCTTAGCTGAACCTCCTAAAAATATAATGTTCTAGGTTGTGTGAAGAAAATAAATACTAGACTACTATACAGTGTCATGACTGTATAAAAAACCTTCTGATTATTAACATCAGTATTGCTGCTAAATGAGAGAGAAAATGGTTTAAGATGCTGGATTGATCATTTTTTCACTCTCACTCGCAAATATTTACTCTGTCTCTGATGGGCTGGCGCTCATTGCCTTACTGGGTATGTGGGTTTTTGGTAAAACAGTCAGCAGCAAACGTGTCTCTGCTCCTTCTACTGCTGCTTACCTGGATCAGGTGTGTTCAGCCCATCAGAAGCTGTAAAGGTCCAAGTTTTCCAAATATCCACTTTATTTAATGAGAACATTTGAAACGGAGCCGAGTTTTAAGAAAGAGTTCTTCATTTACATGTTTTGTTTGTTAAGTTGCTGTCAGGTAAACAGAGTGGACTAAACAAAGATATTATTAGATATAAACTAGCTATAAAATAATATATATAATTTAAAAAAGGAAAAGCTCACATACGAAGAAACACACAGATACTGAACGTTACGAGTTAATGACTTATTTTAAGACACAGACAGTCAGACACATAGACAGATGATGTGTTTTATACTGTCATAAAAAATAAAAATAATAATAAAAATAATATAACGTTATACATTAGGTTTCAGCTAACAGCTGTAGCTTGACGGGCTAACAGCTAGCTGACAGAAACATAAGTTCGGCAGCGTCCTTACCTTAATTTATACTGTGAACGATGTCAGATGAAGCTCACGGTGGATATATAAGACATTAAGAGAAAGGTTAACAGGTGAAAATGTTGTTTTAGAGAAGAGAAGTGAAGACGGTGAAGCGACTGACGACAGGCTAACTGACTGTTAGCTTCTTTCAATTTCCTGTTGTTCGACAGCAGAGCGTCGCCGCCTAGTGGTGTGGAGGAGTGAGAGAATGAAACCGGAAATGGAATTCAAACGAATGATGATGATGATGATGATGATTATTGTTGTTATTATTATTATTCTTATTATTATTGTTATTATTATTATTATTATTATTATTATTATTATTGTTGTTATTATTATTATTATTTGCACAAAGGAAGGAGATCTAAAATCTAACTTGCAGATTTATCTTTTTAACTTGAGTCAACTTGATAAGTTGCTGTGATATGTGCAGGTGAATCTATTTTTTATTTTTTATTTTCTGTGGTAATGTATTCCTTTTGCCCTTATGAGAGACAGAAATATAGTTTCAATCCAGAACCTTTAACCCAGCTTGTACTCGTTTCTAACATCAGGTGGTGCTGTAGGACTTTTATTTTTCTATCGGTGACTGATGTTAGGATTTACATCCAGCTGCAGCACTGAACGTTACACACACTGTAATATGACTTAATGAAGCCTCTTCATCATTCTCCTGTGAAATGTGCAGCTACATTTTTATTGTATTACTACAATAAAACCAAACACGGTTCGATAACAGTCAACTCGCCCTGTCCATTTTCTCACTTAGAAAACATGGGTGAGTTGACTCAGAGGTTGTTTTAAATAATTATTAACAAACACAGAAACAATGAGAAAGATAGAAAGATAAAACCTCCTACATCATACAGCACAACTGTCTGAACAAGTATAAACCATCTCACCACAAGGTCTATTTAGTATCTGTGCCAGTGCCGTCAGATGAAGGTTAGGCCTGAATGCTACGGTGTAAATGATGGTAAATGGCAGTAGTGAATGTGGAAATATCTTGTATGTGTATCTCGTATTAGTAGTAATGTTAGTAACGTGTAACGACAGCAGGTGGAGCCACAGACCACACGTTACCTGAGTCTGTCAGAGAAAATCAGTGAATGATGTCAGACGTGAATTTCTGTTCCGTCTCAAACTGTTTGTTTTGTCAAAAATATCCTAAAATATTCAGTTTCATTGTTTCTGTTTGTCAAATTGAATGGATCAATCAAAGCGATGGTAAATTCATTTTAGGGTTCAGCTGTACTCAGACACATTTAGAGAAAACTGTGGGTTTTAATCCACGAGCAGCAGGATGCAGAAATCTGATGTGAGTGTTTCAATAAAATGGTTAAAACGTTCAGTTCAATGTGGGTGAAATTAATTAGCTTTAAATTGAACTGGTAATTAAAAAGAGACACAGGTGATACCATTATAATAGCAACTAAAACGACTAAAACGTAAAAGCAGTTACATACAGAATAAAAACAGGATCCGACTCGAAATAATGTCAATCAGTTGGAAACTGACTTAGTGGATTCAGTGGGAGAAATTAAAAAAGCTGTAAACACATTCCACATTTTACTGTGTTTTTGGAAATGCAGCTCATTAGTTTTATTTCTTGTCTTGTTTCTTATAAAACTCTTTGAAACCCGACTGGAGCCGTTAAACAGAACACAACTTTAGATGAAATAAAATGTGCTGCAGGTTCTGTCGGGGTTCGGATCTGTTCCTGATGCTGTTGATGGCGTGTGGATTCAGGATGAAACTGTTGGCCTCGACTTTTACCACAGAACTCCACTTTCTCTGCTACTTTACTATTTAAATACCAAACAGGTCCGTAGTCTCCTGAATTTAGCTGAGGGAGGTGCAGTAGGAAACACCACAGGACCGGCGGTTCTTCTCCAGTATTTCTGTTAGTGCAGGTGTGTGATGAGCGATGATCCACAGCAACAAGGTAAATATCAGGACAACACGTTAAAATGTGGGAGGAAACATGCAGGTATCACAGGTTCCTCACAACGTGGACACTGACAGGACGAGTTGAGGTTCTTCTGTGACCAGCTCGGTAACCTGGAGGTGGACGTGGAGCTGCTGATGACACTGACTCACCTGGATTTCAACACCTGATTCTAGACGTGCTCTCCCTGAACTAACGGTGACGTGTAAACTCTTCTTTCTAAACAGATTCATTTATAAGAGCAAATCAAAAACAATTATTATAAGAAAAAACTGATTTCTTTTTTTATTTAACCTGTTACATTTGAAGAACTAAAAAAGACTGCTCTCTGTGTTTATCCTAAAATGCTGTTGTTTAGATGGATTCGTGTTTTTAACCTTAATGAACTTTATTAATTTGATCTTAGCTACGTGTGATGTTAGCTTAGCTTTCTTAGCTAATAGCTTAGTGTTTTGTGCTTTCCCCGTCACAACGCTTTACGTCATTAGACTGATTCAAAATAATTTGATTTCTTAATCTAGTGTGACGCTCATAGGAATTCTTGTGAAATAATAATAATAATAATAACGTTTTGTTAGCGAAGTGTTTAGCTTTGCTAATGTTTTGTTAGCTTTTCCTGTAAAAAACAGTTTGAAACATACATATACTTCAACTATATATTATAACCTGCAGTTATCAATGTGTTATTAATATTTAATTTTATTAATCCTGCTTTTTTTTGCTCTTTGATTTGCATTTTTTGCATTTTATTTATAATTATTTACTACTTTCAGTAGAAACCACTGAAAACCATTAGTAAGTAGTAAAACACCTTTCTCTGACGTCCTGTTGAAATCAGGAACATTTCTGTTGTTGACATGGAAAATGTGCAGGAAACGTCAAATTCACCACAACTTTCATACTTTCCTCCTCCTGTTACTGTCAAATCCAGACAAAGTGAATTCTGTACATGTAATAAAGACTAAAAGCACATCAATGGAAAAAAACGAAATATATATTTGTAAAGGGATAAAACTTCTGAAACTGGATGTATGAGCATGAGAGATTCCCAATCATTTAAATTCAGAGACCTCTTCTGTTCGAACTGATCCAAATTCAATTCAAATCAAATTCAAGTTTTATTTGTCACATACACAGAATGCAGTGAACTGCTTACGACTGCATGTGACCTAAAAGAAGGAGGAAGGCTTTTTATATTTATATTTAAGTGTACTAGAGTACATGTAAATAAAAAAGTGAATATTCAAATATAAAAATATAAAAAAAAGGCAAATAGACCATATGAGGAACTTTAAGCTAAAAAATATACAATATGTATAATGCTGCTATAGAATCAAATTAAAATGAAATTATACAGGAAGTTAAATTACAGCTGATTTGTCCTTATTTGTGTGGAAAATGAACAATGTGCAGACAGTAAAACAGAAAAATATTTTTTACATATAAAATATGCTTCAAGGAAAATCTAAAAAAGTCCTGTGTGAACTTAGAACAGCAGGAAGTTGGTGACGCTGGTTTAACTGTTTCATAACTGAAATCACTTCCTAATTCCTCATTTTTTCTCCTTGTCCTTTGGATATTTTGGATATGATGTATATTATGATGTGACTGTCGTTAGAGACAAACAGCTGGTTGGAACTCATATCCACGTTTTGTTTATTACTAAACAACCAGAACCGTCCTGAAAAAAATTTCCCAACCCATCCCCCGAGGGAACACATGTTGAAAAGACAAGTGGACGGACAGATCTGAGCGGGACGAACCTTCAGTTTGATATGTCTGATCTGGATTCAGACGCTCGTCCACCAAGTGATTCAAAGTAGTTTGTGTGGACTGATGGGTGTCCCACACGTCGTCCTGGGGGGATAATTAAGATCCTGCTGCTGCTGCTGCTGCTGCTGAGTTCATGTGAGTCATATCTTAAAGCATTTATTAGCAGCACTGTACTCCGTCACTTCAGGTGTCTTCAGGTGTCTTCAGGTCCAACTGGGACTTCTACTGGTTTTAAAGGGATAATCCCCCTAAAATCAGACTTTGTCCTGCAGCGACTGTCTCCTTCGGACTTCTCTTCACATTCCATCTCTGCTCACACTCATGCTCCGAGATGATAAATGGATATTAGTGAATTATGTATGGATGTTTTGTTGGGACGATGCTCATCCAAGGTTTCTGCCCCGTTTCCCTAAACTGCTCCTGATTTTTTCCTGGATATACATCTGCAGCAACATGAATGTTTAACCGAAGTGTTTAGTCTGAGCAGCAGTTTGTTTAGTCATTAAAATGGAAGAGCAGCTCACATCGCTCACGTCTCCTTCTCAAAGACAACAGTGCTAAGTGAAGTTAAAGTAAAATATTAATCAGCAAAGTTAATTAATATTTATGTAACAGTCTTTATGCAACCGCTCAAACCAAAGTGGTTCCTAAACCCGAATCACAACAGTTCAGTGGTGATGATAATTGTGCTGAAACCAAATATCCTCTAGTTTCCTCGTACACACTGATTTCTTGTTACTTGAGTCAGAGCTTAACCTGAAAATTGAAACAGGCGTCTTCATGTTTCTCAGACACCTGCTCAGGTGTTTGACCTGACACTAGTTTCTCCGTCACTGTTTTAATCCAATAGCATTCTGGGACATTTGACTCCTGTTTGAAGAAACAGTACAGTAGAAACACCAGTTACACCAGTGTCTCAACTGCTGACACATTCCCAAGTTCCACGACCTCACGCAGGGCCGTGGCCCTCAGGTTGGGCCCCTCTGCAGCCTGATGGCTCCCAGTGGACTGATTCAACGTTATCGTTTGTGTGACTGTAGCTCTGTCATTTGAATTTCTAGTCGTGATGGTGATGGGACAATAAATAAATTAAAGGTGACTTTAGCGGCGGCAGTAAATCTGCTCCAGTCGTCTGTCGGCGTCCCGATGACTCGTCTGTTGTCAGGTTTTGTCAGCTGCTCTGGAAATGTCCGTTTGATCTTTTATTTTAGGTTTGATGATTTTTATCCAAACCTTACAGGATTATTCGATTGTCCCTACAAATAGTTATTCTGCAGATACTGTGTCAGGTGTAGTGGTAAGTCTTCAGTGTTTGCTCCTTATACTGGGAGTGGACGTTCACACCGTGGAGCTCATTCTACTTATTAAACTGTATTTTAACCTGTTTGAATAATCAATAAATAGTCAAACAGCTGATTCTTCTTTATTCTATTTTTCCACATGCGTCATTTGAACCTGTGAACACACACACACACACACACACACAGTGTCCATCCTCACTATGACATGACTCTGATTGTATTTCTTCATTGTCGTTCTTCTACTTTTACTAGAGTAAAGCTCACAGTCATTCCCGTTTGAACAGATGAAGAGATCTGATTGAATGTATTAGAATCAATAATCATCTATCATTAAGAGGTTTGAAACAAGCTCAGTCCACAAACAGGTGGTGAAAAACAACTCTCAAATAGTTATATATCCCTGAGGTCAAAGGTCACTGCAGCCTAACCGTCACCCTGCAGTCATCATGAATGATGGAGAAGTGAAGTGTTGAATATACAGAGGCGTCTCAGGAGTCGTATCGCTGCACATACATTTACATGTAGTTATTTATACGTTAGTCCAAAGCGACTTACAGCGAAGTACAAAGAAAAATATGTGAACCAGGAAGAAGAAGTTTAAAGTCCAGAGCTCTGAGAGGAGCTGCTTCAGTTGTCCGGTGTTTCAGTTCATTCTTTATCGGCATGTGGAAACTCTGGTATTTCTTCTACAAAGCTCAGAAAGGTTTTATTGCTTCTTCACTGCTTACAGTTCAAAACATTCACCTTCATTGTCGAACAGCTCGAGGATTTGTTCCTAACCTTTATCACCACAGTCCATTATCAGAGCGGGAGGAAAGTCACATCTTCATCTCAGACAAAGAGAACATCAGGCGCCGTGAAAAGAGCTCAGCATCATCCTGTTTGCAGCGTGACACGCAGAGTGATGACACCAACACCACGTCGTCCCGCAGGAATGATCACAGGCCTGTAATTAGAGCGACAAACCAACGCTGACCTGAACTAATCCAGAACGTTACTGTGAACTAGTACTGCTCTCAGATCAGCTGGTAGATCACAGGAGTCTCTCTGGGTTCAGTAAATCCTCTAAAGCGTCTTTCAGGCTGCGTTCACATCCAGCGTTCATGTTATTCACGTCCTGAACTGCTACACTCTCTTCCACCACAGCACATAGGGATTTACAGTCCCACAGTCTGTTTGAGTTACTTTGCAGATTAAGACTTTAAGATAAGAGAAAACTCAGGTCAATTAAAAAACTGTAATATTAAAAGAAAATCACATTAAAAGATCAACTGAAAATAAAATAGTTGAGACCAGCTGCACCTATAAGTGTACCATAAGTACACTTTGCTCATATTGAATCCAGATTTTTCCTTGTAGTAGTAGTTGTGAATGATCCTTTAACCTACCTCTGACTCATTCCCCCACAGAAGCAGCAGTTGTGAGGTGGACTGTGGATAAACTCTGTTCTCTCTGCTAAACTTGTTTTTTTGGTCAAACTTTCCTGAATTTCCCTGAAACAAAGAAAATAACAGAACACAGTAAAAAGCGAGTTGTCTCCGTGCAGATGATGTAATATTGATGATCCTCCTCGTCTCCTGGCGACCTCCGTTTGGTCGTCTCATGTTTTATTATTTATTCATGAGGCTCAGCGTCCCCTCGCCCTCCTCCCTCAGATCCCATAATGCATCAGTAATGTTCTGTCAGGTGAAGCATGATGGGAGAGGTGAAGCTCCTGGAGGGATGGAGGAAGGTAATTTCTGATCACAGGCAGCTTTTTCTTGGTTTAAAATTGTGAAAACAGATAGGAGCCCGACATTGAGCCCTGAGGGACATCAAACTTCTCAATGTCTCTGTTTCTTCTCTTTTCACATTTTTGTGTCACTGTTTTCATGGCCTGCATTTTGTCCTCATCTTTTCCAAATAAATTCTCCAAACCACAGAGTAGTTTTTCTCAAGAAAGAATATTTATTTGATCCAGTAGAAGCTCATACAGCGCTTGAAGAACATGTTAAGTGACACATTGGACTTGGGAAGAAGAAACTGAGAAACTGTTGCACTTTCTCTTACATTTTATTCTGTGCAGACATTGTTGTGGTAGGAGTTGATTAGTGGAAGGGCGGTGAAGTTAAAGTGCTGTAAACTAGCATGAGGTTTTTATGGTTGGTCTCAATTAAGATTTTTTTTGTGTTATTATTTTAGGCACATTATATTTGATATTATTATTTATATATTGTTAATACTCTTGACTTAGATGAAGATCAGAACACATTTTATGACGAATTAATGCAGAAAACCATGAAAGTCCAAAAGGTTTACATACTGTTTCTTGCCACTGTAAGTCACATGTAAATCTGTGGCTTTGTTCTGGGGGTGGAGCTGGACCCCCTACATGTTGTAGCTGTAATAGTCTGCTGGGGGACCTCTACTGATACACTGAGCTCCTCTCCTCTCTCCTTTCTCCTCTCTCCATTCAGATTCTACCATTTCATGTTGTTAACGTTGGGTCTTCTCTCTCCTGTAGTTGTATTTCCTCCTCTCTGTTCTCCTCTGCAGGTATCCTCCTCCTTGGAGCTGTATATCTCCAGTCCAGTTACTGGTCCTACCAACCCGTTCAGTGTTTTTGCTGAGTGTTCCTGTTTTTCCTCTCCACTGTCTCCTGGTGCTGCTCAGTGGGGTTGTTGGGTTTTCTATATAATTCTGTATACAGATATATTTGTAAGGTCTTACACCTTAAACACTGTAAAGTGCCTTGAGACGACTTCTGTTGTGATTTGGAGCTATTGAAATAAAATTGAATTGAATTGAAATGAGAGGAGGATGCTGCCCAAATTCTCAATCCTGGACAATCCCTCCCACCCACCACCCAGTGTGTTGCTGGACAGAGCAGCACGTTCAGCCAGAGACTGATTAACATCAAGTGCTCCACAGAGAACCATAGGAGGTCCTTTCTACCTATAGGCATCAAACTGTACAACTCCTCCCCCCTTCTGTAAAAAGTGGGGAACTAAACTGACCATCGTCATTAATTTACTCCACCCTGGTCTATTACTTTTGAGGTACAGTACATGTGCTTTCTACACCTGTACCGTTTGTCTGTGTTGCTGCATCATCCCTCCCTCCTCTCTGCTCTGTCTCCTGTAGTTTTCTTATTTATCACCAACGCTAATATCTCTCACCTCCCTGCTGAGCCTCACCTCTCTCCCTCACCTGTTCCCCTCCTCCTTCATCGTGTCTCCTCTTTCCTCCTCCCTGTCATTAACACTGAGCCCTGATGGATGCCGAGGCCAGGCCCGGCTCACCCCGTACATCATTCTCTTTCCTGTTGCTCAGTGTGGGGGTGGCAGTT
Source organism: Anabas testudineus (assembly GCF_900324465.2). Taxonomy (NCBI): domain Eukaryota; kingdom Metazoa; phylum Chordata; class Actinopteri; order Anabantiformes; family Anabantidae; genus Anabas; species Anabas testudineus. Next base: position 27,961,775 of record NC_046618.1, on the reverse strand, counting down.
GAAGTGGCCGTTTGGTCCCCTCCAGGGCCGCCTGCCATCTGCCGTTTTCCGGAGCCTGGTGACTCCCAACACCGCTGGATGAGGCGAGGTGATGATGGGAAGTAGACCTGCTGCTGCATTCAGGACCCACAGGAGAGGCTGTACATGTCACTTTCCTCCTAAAGAAGGAATGAGGTGCTGCAAGACAGAAAAGGCTGCACAAGGTTCAGAGTTCAGATGATCAGCAGAGCAGGAAATATCCATCAAGCCAACGCTGATTTTTATGTAACACACTAGAATTTCTCTGGTTATTGTATCATAGCCCTTTTATCCACACCCGATTTTCAGAGGCTCCAAGGTAATTGGAAAACACAAACATAATTACAAACATACACATTACTGCAGCTGATTGTTTCAGTCTCGTCTTCAGTAAATGAAAAGCTGCTGTGTTGGGTTGATCAGTGAAGAATATCTAATGGAGGAAGTCTTGGCTAGATTTGACTGTATGTTTAAGGCTGCAGTCCGTTGTCTGAATCTGTTGTGTAGCATTTGGCTGATTCCCGAGCAGAGAGTATAGTCCTATAGACCTCAGAATTCACCCAGATACTTTTATCAGCAGTCAGGTCATCTGTAAACACCTGTGACCCTGCTCCATTGGCAGCCACACATGGCCATACCATAACACTGCCGCCACTATGTTTGAAACATGATTTGACGCTTTGGATCATAAGCTGTTACTTTCTCTCTTCCCATCATCCAGTACGGGATCATCTTGGTTTCATCAGTCCAAAGAACTGCTCTGTTTTTTAGATGAAGTCAAATCTGGTCTTTCTGTTTTCAGTGTTCTACATGTCTGCACCTTGGTGTCAATTGTCTGTCCTTACATTTATAAGATGTCTTCTGACTGTAGACTTTGGAAATGACACGTGTTCTTGACTAGATGTTGTGAACAGGTTCTTCTCACCGTGGACAGAACTCTGTGATACTTACTTTGGTTGTCTTCCAGCTCTTTTGCTGTTGCTGAGCTTCCAGTTAATTCTTTCTTTTTAAGGCTGATCTAAACTGGGTTTATTGGGTTTTTTGTTTTGCCTCCCTGACGTGCAGAGACTCCCTTTTTAGACCTCACCTTGAGCGCTCTGTTGAAAGCTACCAATTCTACAGCGAGAATCACCTCCACGCCTTTTCTCTGCTTCATTTGTGATAGGACAGACCACACCTGGTGAAACTGCTCATCATAACTTGTCTAAAAAAGGGACAGTGTGTAAAATGTCTGTAGTTCCAGGATCATGTTGTAGTTCTGTATAGTAGAGTACAGATGCTAAATTCTACACGCTGTGCCACTGTTCAGGGTTTGACTGTCACATGTTCAGTTTGTGTTCCACAGTATGTTTAGTGTGTTAATTGTCGTATTTCCACTGTGCTGTGTGTTTTGACGTCTTCCTCTCCACCCTCCTGCTCTCAGTCTGAACGGCAGGTTCTGGTGCTGCTGCTGCTGGTGGTGATGATGATGATGATGATGATGCAGATTGACCACAGTCATTATCATTCACTGCACTCCCACAATCCTCTGCTCCAACTCCAATTACTGTGTGATTGTATGCTTGGCATGGAAAACATAATTAACAACCTGCGTCTCTGCCAACTCAAGCAGCCAACACACTGTTTGTGCAGAGCGTCGATCTGAACACAAACACAACAACAGCAGCAGCAACAACACAAACAGCTCCGTGTGTTCGGGTTCAGAGGCAGAGCGGTGGCTCCACACTCCCGCGAGGAAACCATGATTCTCCGTAATGGCGGCGGCGGCTCTGCGCTCTTCTCTCTGATGGACTGCAGGCTGCTCAGGGAGGACGCTTTGTGGTGTGGACAAGAGGAATTATGGGAGAGCACGCCAAGAGAGGCCCAGGGGGGGAAAGGATGGATATGTGTGTCTCTTTAAAACACACACTGAAGAATATCTGAGCATCAGAAACACAAATGTGCTTGCTGAAGGCTGTTAGAGCGCATGATGTGTAGTGCACGTGAATACGTGTGTGGTGGTGCACCCTGATTCATGTTAAAACATATTTTAACAACACACCAACTTATCATGTCACACTTTTGTCATGTTTTATTTTTGGTCCAGTTTATTTCCACACAGCCTCCCAGTACGTTCTGTGGGAGGAAAAACATCACTGGTGCTAATTATGAGCAAGTGAGCGACTAGATGAAGCACTTCCAGTTATTTCTAAATGCTGAACACAAACCTGACGCCTTAGAGGAGAGCAGGGGAACCGAACTCGCAAAATGAGGAACGTGCACGCACAGTTCAGCACAAACTAAGATTAAAGTTTCCAATAATGACTGAATGAATAGGAATTACTGACTGGAGTTTAAATGAAGAAATGCTTTTTTAATTTTTATTTGATTAATGTTCTGACAATAGAGATGTAGACAAAGTCCCCAGCTAAGTTAGATGGCATGTGCACAAACCATTAGGCTACGCGTGCACACCGAGGTCCGTCATCATTACCTTAGAGCGCTTGTGGAGACACATCAGGCACCAGACCAGAGTTAACCTGCTGAGCATGGCTGAATGGCTGCAGCGTGCTGAGCAGAGTTTCCGGAAAAGCTTGGAGATGTGATGGCCGAGCTCAAAAAGGCTCAACTATGGAAGGAGGCTGTCTGATCCAGCATCATGGTTCCTACACACAGCACTGCCTATAAAGGACATCAGGTCAGTCCACACCTACGGCAGGCTGCAAACAAAAAGTATTGGCTTTATGAGTGTATGGAGTTAAATCTGTTTGTTAATAAAAACCAAAGAGACGTGGAATCACCAACCATCCAACATAAACTGAACCTGAAATGACGACAATGATCTGCGATGTGACGTGTGAATGTGAAGAGTTGTGTTGTGGATCGGAGAACACAAAGCTGTAGAGTAGAGAAACAATTCATGTTAAGTATGTCTGAGAGTGAATAAACTGCTGTTTTGCAGAAACACAGACACCACTGTTGCCCGTGGACACATCCATCATGTCTGAATGAGAAAAGCGCCGTACACGATGCATGCAGCGGCCGTCGGGGCGTGTTTGTGTGTTTTTCCTGTGGATTCAGCAGAAAGAAGCTGCAGCTTCTTCTCCTCATATTTATCGGGTGGCAGCGAGTCGTTGCTGCTTATTTACAGCAGATTGTTTCTCCAGATGTTTAAGAGCGAGAGAAATCCCCAAACACCTAAACACACAGTCCTCTCCGTGTCCAGATGGAAGTCATTCTTTAGAAGACGCTGTAATCCTCCTCTCTGTGTGAGAGGAAGCAGAGGAAGGTGAAGTGAAGCGTCTCCTCCTCATCGTGTTGCTGATGTTCTCCAGTTGTGTCGACGTGTTTTCAGTTAAACTCGCTGTGATGTTAGAAGTGAAGACCTGAAACATTTGGGATGATTAGAACAGATTCGACCTTGTGACTCAGGTTTGTGCAGGTTTAATTAGGTGAGCACAATACTGAAATGTCAGGTTTTACCTTTCTGATTGAACTATTTTAATTGACCTGGCACAAAAAGAATAAATGTAGTCATTAAAAATTATTCTTTCAGGTGAGGTTTTTACTATCAGGAGATTTACTGTTAAATATTTATCAATCCTTTCTGAGGAAACTCGGTTTTCCAACATTATCATTATCATTAATTGATTTTATTAATAGATGGAAACTGGGAATTCAAACATTCCAAACAACAAGTCATCATAAGGAAGATGATGATGAAGATGATGTAATTTTTGGGGTGAAGTCAGGAAACAGCTTGTTCAGCTCAAGTCTGTCATTGTTTCTGTGCATGTTTTCAGTCAGCTGGGAGAGAGGCAGCCAGCAGAACCGACCCTTTAACATTTAGGGTGCTTCCACACCGGACTCAAGTTCCTTTTTCCTCTTGGTGCAGTTCGTTTTGTCCTGTGTGAACACGCTAATCGCACTCGAATGTGCACCAAAACAACCGCGCTGAGAAAATGAGGTGGTCTCGATCCGAATCACTTAGTGAACTCTGGTGTGGTCCTCCTGGTGAGAACCCGTACCGAACCAAAACAGGACCAAACGCTATGAATCGTATGATTTGAAGACTTTGGGTAGTTTGTAGATTTTCCTCTTTTTTGTTTGTTCACCAAAAACATGCTGTCTGATTAATGGAGGAAAAACATGGAGACGTGAGGAGGTGAAGTGTCTCACAGACACCAGGTCTGATGTAACGTAATAAACAATAATCACCGGGATCAAGGACCAACCTGTGTTAACATTAAACAATAATAACAACCTGTGTTAACATTCATAGTGAACTCATCTCTCTCCTGTCACACAAACGTACAGTAGAACAACACTTCACTTCCTGTATTTACTGTTTCTGTTCCCACGGCAGAAACAATCTGACCAATAAGAGGAGAGGTTCTCACGTAGTTTGAAGTGACGTGTTTTGGTTCGTTTGGATTTTTCTGTGTGTGAAATGAAACCGAACTGAGGAGAAACTGCTCCAAGTTTAAAAACTCATCCACTGATTCAGACCAAAGCAAACGAATTAAGGTGACCTTAGTGACCTGACGTCTTACTGACACTTCAGCTTCACCGTGCCTGTTGATCAGCTGATCAGACAGTGGAGAACGGGTGAAGTGGTTCTGGGTGATCAGGTAACACCAGACAGGTGTGTGTTTTTTATTATTTCCTTATTCACATGATTATTTCAGAAATTGTTTCAGCTACTAAAGGAAACTTTAGTTCTGAACCTTTGGACCTGTTCTTCACCAAACAGATTTTTCACTGAGACTAATTGTTTCAGACTGTTCCTCTGTTCACAAACAACAGAACTCTGATTTCCACTTTGTGTGAAGAAAAAAAATTAAAGAGAGCAAAACTTCGACATGTTTAACAAAGAGGTTTCATAATATTCCCCGTGCTTTTATTGGAAAAAACATCCAGCTCTGTGAAGTCCAAGTTTCCTGTGAGATTTCCACAAAACAAGAGCACATTTTCTTACTAAAGTACAATAAAAGCGCTTTGTTCTGTGTCTGTATCGCCGTGTCTCTCAGTCAGTGTGGGCGAGAGGGAGGAAAACAACAACACCCCCTAAAAAAGGGAAATGGCAGATTGATGAAAAGCCAAACTGGTCCCAGGATGACACGTTTGTCTTCTCTCCACAATATTAAAAACTCCCACACGTTTCAGGAGGAGGGCAGAATTAGCCTTGCCGGGACGCACTGTGAGCTGCTGTAATGACTCATTTGTTTCATCCTGACGGATGGATGGATCTCCGGATGGAGGAGGACCTCGTTTAAGAGAAGCTGCAGACGGAGGGCGAAGGACGACTCCACCGCCACGGAGAAGGTCGTCGGCTTGCGGGTTCAAAAAGATTCAACCTGGCGGGGTCGCTCTGAAAAAGATGAAATCCTCTCAAAAACGAGCCATCACACACACACACACACACACACACACACACACACACTGGTGGTGCCTCCGTGTCTTTGAAGCTGCTGTTAAATGCTGTGCAGGAGGGCAGGTGGTGCTGATGAATATTCACACACAGTCGACTCTCAGCTGCCAAACAAACCGCCTGTTCACTTTCTCTCACTTTCCAAAGTCTCTGAGATTCGTTGGCTCCAGTTTTCCTCCCATGCGACTCAGATCAGACCAGTCTGTGACCAGGCTCAGGTGATCGTCAGGTGGTCTACATGTCACCTGGATCTGAACCACACGCTACAGGGATGATGTCTCCCTGTCATCTCATGGCAGTGGGCTCTGATGGACGTCCAGGGCCACATGTTATTCTGCTGCCGCCACACTCACTATTTACCTGTTACGCCATCACATCGTCGTTTGTAGAAACCAGGTCAGTGGAGAACTCAGCTCAGAACTGATAATATAGTGTTACTGCCTTTCTGTAGTCAGTGAAAACTAAAATCCCTTCATTCATGAAACCCTGATTCCAGTTTATGGACTGGATTTGTTCCAGTCAGAACCAGAAATCAGTGGAAACATGTTGGTTGTCTCTAAGGAGAGTGAGGGCTGATGGGAAATGTGGTTTCATTTCTAGAAGAAGGAGCACTGACATAAAACTCACTGAGCTGCAGTGGAGCTGTTTACTCCCGCCCCAGTCCACATGGTCTGTGGTGGTCTCTGATAAATAGATCCTGAGCTGTCAGCACCTGAAACCTCCTCCACATTTGAGCCCTTATTGCTGCTCTTGTCACATCTGCATGGATTCAACCTGAACAGCTGCAGAACGCTCCGTCAGGGCTAAGGTGGAGAGAAGCCATCGTCGGGGAGACTGAAGAGGTTCTAGTGGTTCTAGTTTGTTGTGTTCTCCTCATCATCACGTAGAGCAGCCGCTGAAATCAGCCGGATAGTTCTGCAGCAGCATCAAAGCCTTTCTCTGTGTCTGCTTCTTCTTCTTCATGTTTGATTTAATGCAACACACTTCAGGATAGTGGACAGAAGAGCTCTTACTGCTGTCTCAGGTTTCACACCTGCTCAAAACTACTTACATTTAAGCATTTATCAGACGTTTTTATCCAAAGTGACTTACAAGGGTAAGCGTGAGGAGGTCTTGCCTAAGGACCCCTACTGGTGGTAGACCACAGCTGGGATTTGAACCCCAGTCTCCCACATGGAAGGTGATGATGTTACCACTACACTAACCAGCCGTTCACAGCACGAACCTATGATACTGAAACAGAGTAAAAGTGCAATGTCAGCGTATTGACTGGTCTGTAGTGGATCCTACAGTATCAGGTCAGCGCCGCGGTGGAGATAAACTCCTGCAGGTGGATCCATTCGATCAGAATATCTGTGACCATGACTTCACGTCCCCACCGGGTTTAAGAGGCTTGTTAATTAATTGTCTCTGAACCAACATCTGTGGTCTCTGGGGTCCAGAGACACATGGATCCTTACAGCAGCCGCAGCTTTTAATGATGAAGCATATGGAAAACAGCCGAGCAGAAGAAGAAGAGGAAGAAGAAGAGGAAGATTGAGGCTGTGAGCTGTGACAGAGCTGATCACAGAAACCAGTACAAATGTTACCAGACAGCAGAAACACTCTGTCAGACAGGATGAAGCTCGGCTGGTTACATGAAACAATTCACAGAATAACAAAGTGAAGTGAGCACTGAAGCTGAACTCACTTCACTACCTACCTTTGACTTCTTGACTGTCGCGTCGACCCGGCCGTAAGGCTGAAACACAGTCCATGGGGACTCTGGGTCCAGGACCGCCCTGATTAAGCCAGAACCACCAGAACTTAGTCTAAACAAAGAAAGCTCTCGTAGCTGATTAGCTGTGTGTCACCATCGAGTTTTACCGAAGCTCCTCTGTCACAGAAGAAACTGTGAGAGTTTGTGTAAAAACTCACACTTTGTCTCAGACTCGGATCTGAACACACATTTTTAGATTCAGTGTGACTTACACTTCCTGAGAATCATTATCTCTCCACCACAGACACAGGTTAGAAACCAGAGAACAAAGACAGTTCAGAACCTGTTTTTAACCGTTCTTCAGCGATTCTCTGACTGCAGCTGGTTCTCTGTCACTTTGGTCGTGTCTCATTCAGCTGCTGGACGGACGAAATAAAGGCAGCAACGGGACAGGACAGAACTCAAGGACCCAGAACTACGCATACCTGTAGAGACCTAATGGACTAGTTTGGGATTTTTGAAGCTGGTCTTGGTTGCAGGAGGATGTAAAGTACGTGTAGGTGTTTCTCTGCCCTGCACAGACACAGATGAGGCATCGCGGCCTTTTCCTCTGTATGACACTAGACTATAAGATGTAGTTCATTTCAGACAAAGGGTTTTTCAGGTGATGGTCTGACTGAGAGAGGAGCCCATGAATTTTGCTCCACGTGGACGTCTGCTCTGACTGTTTAAAGTTTTGACCAATGCTTGTTAGCGACTGAACATGGAACATGTTGGAGAAAGTGTCTCTGGACTCAGACAAAGATGGTTTCTGAGGGAAGATGCTCCACTCTGTGACACTGCGGTACTTTTGCCAACATCCCCTGATTGTCAGTGACCACCTGTCATCATGAAGCAGCTCACACATCACAGTGCAGCAGGAAGCTTCAGACGGTTACTGCAGTGTGTTCGTCTCCTCCTGTTCATCCTACATCTGTGCTCCTGCAGAGACTCCACCACAGGAACAGATTCTTCCTCCCACCTTCACTGGAAACAGGCCTGGTGTGTGTGTGTGTCTTTATGGGTGGTCTCTTTATGTTTGCTCCGTTTCCCTCCAGCAAACATTGGATGTAACAAAACCAGGGGACAAAATAAGAGCATTACTTTTTAAAGATGTGTCCTGAAGATGGGAGACGGTGATGTGCGCTGACAGCAGCTGCTAATTGGAGTAAATTAATTTACCTCGGGCGCCGATGTTCGCACAAAGCGCCGCTCGCCGCGTGAATAAGTGATGATCGGCAGCGGCTGTATAAGCCCTGACTTTTTAAATCATTTAACGCCGCAATCTGCTAATTAGCAGGGAGAAAAGCCAGCTTTCAGCCACAATTAAGATAGGCCTCTGTCAGTCAGGGGGGGAGCGCTTCATTTATTCATCCTCTGAGCAGATGCTGAGTGCAGTGGGGGTTTGGATGGAGAGGGAGAGCTCAGGGATCTGAAGGACTTGGAAGGATGGGGAAGGGAGGGTGGGGGGAGAAGTTTTCCAACACCACCCTCCTCACCACCACCACCACCACCTCCCTCCCCTCTTCTTCTTCTTCTTCTTGAACCTCAGAGAGGCCCCACCACCAGAGCAAAAGAGCTGCTATATGAAGGGGTGGGGTGGGGGTTAGATGATTTATTGAACCAGCGCCACCTCTAAGACCCCCCCCCCCCCAGTTAAAGTCCAGTTAAAAGACACTGTCTGTGCTCCGGGTCCCATTGGATCCAGTTTGTCTGAATAAAGATAAAAATGGTTCCTCCTTTAAACACAAACGGCAGCAGTGACAAACTGTCTGTTTGAAGAGGAGACATCAGTCTGAGATGGGGGTGTACAGTGGATCACGGGAAGGGGGGGTTCAGGAGATCAACGCCCGACATCGTCTCTCTCTCATTACGACACGGAGCAGCGCCTCGGCCCGACCCGGTCAATTTATTCACTCTCAGGCCCGGGGAGTCCTGCCCCGGACATCCGGAGCCGAGCATTATCGCTGCTCAGCACCTCGACATGGAAATGAGCAGCGGGCTGGAGGTGATGAATATGTTAAAGAGGAGCCCGAGGATTTATGTCCCTCAACGAGCGGGGGGTGTTTGCATGTTTATGCAGAGAAGTCTGGTCCGCTGGCTGCTCGTTATTTATTGTCAGGCCAGGACAAGGATTTAAAGTAACAGTGGTGGAATGTAACTAAGTACAATTGTACAGACTTGTGATACTAGTACTTTACTTGATACTTCCATGTTGTTCTGCTACATGCAGAAACAGACTGGGACCAAACAGCCAAATTAGCAGTAGCAGTAAAACTGAGGCTGTGCTGAGGGAGGTGCTGTTACCTGTTATTGCAGTTCCAGTTGGACCTTGTAACTTTAAATAAATTTCAATTCAATTCAATTTTATTTGCATAGCTGGACAGGATGGTAGGACCAGTAACTGGACCAAAGAGGAGGAAACCTGCAGAGGAGAACAGAGAGAGGGAGACAGAGAGGAGGAAACACAACTACAGGAGAGAGAAGACACAAAGTTAATGACATGAAATGGTAGAATCTGAATGGATAGAGGAGAAAGGAGAGAGGAGCTCAGTTTATCAGTAGAGGTCCCCCAGCAGACTAACCTATAGCAGCAGAACTGCTGGGGAAGGGGGGGGGGGCTATACTTGAGTTGTTTTACTCCAAGAGATTTGGTGAGATTTTGGTGTGACGCTGCGATTGACGAGGCCTTCACCTCCTCTGTTTTTCAGTTGGACTGGATGTTTGTTCTGTCTGGTCTGGTCCTTGTACAGTTCTGCAGTGATTATACTTGGATTACTACACTCTAGAAGGCTGCTCCCGACGTTCCTGGATGTTCTCACACAGTTTGGCAGCACTGCTGATGAAACCCCCCCTCCTCCCATCCCTAAAATAAAAAAATAAAAGCCCTCACGCTTCCTTCAGAGGCTGAAGTCTTTCACTTTGATCTGAAAGTCTTTGCAGCCTCATTGACTGTAATGAGATCTGGAGAATCCGTGAGGACGGCGGGGATTTGACGCCGAGCCGAAAAAGTCCGGCCGGGGAATCGGCAGCGGGCACAAACAAAATCGAAAAAGGAGAGAGAGGAGGAGGAAGATCTCAGATGGCTTGGCAAGCGGTTTGCCTTCACCCCTCCCTTCCCCTCTCCTCCATCCCAATGTTAATTTCCCCAATGTCTGAGATTCCAGGGTGGGTGTTGGGGGAGGATGGGTTGGCACCGAGGCTGCTGGATGTTTCTCTTTGCAGCAGTGTCCCCAGACGAGGAGGCGGCGTTTCTGTAATCTCACCAGCTGACTGCCGTCCAGTCCATTAATCAGTCAGTCAAGGTCTGAGAGGCCCAGAAGACCCAAACACAGCCCGAGGTGGGAGGTGGGGTGAGGAGGGGAGGAGATGTCCGCCAGCTCCGGGTCAAGGAGACGATGTCGTGTCACAGCGCTGATACAGAAGCATTAACAGTGTTTTTGTTGTTGTTTGGTCCCTGAACGCATCACAGCGTCTCCACTGTCTCCCGTTAATCAGCAGCTCCGCCAATCACAAGTCTGAACCTGGCAGCCAATCAGGAGCCAGTTTATCAGCAGCTAATGTGGCTGAGTCTGAAGTCAGAAAGTTCGCAGCACTACTGCGTTATGGTAGCGTTACTACTACGTACTGTAGTACTACCGTAGTACTGATAAACTGGCTCCTGATTGGCTGCCAGGTTCAGACTTGTGATTGGTGGAGCTGCTGATTAACGGGAGACAGTGGAGACGCTGTCTACGTACTGTAGTACTACGTACTGTAGTACAACGTACTGTAGTACTACGTACTGCTAACATTAACGTCACCGGCAGCAAGTCATTTATCTTTTTAAATATAAATTCACCTGAATTTAAACTAGTATCAAACCTGTTTCTTCCAAAATGACCTTTATTGGTCTTTGTCTCTACAGAACAGTTCAGTGAGACGTGTAGTACATGTGGAGAGTTTCCTTTGAAGGATTTTCTGAGCTGAACACATCTAGAGCCTCTGATTTATTTTAGGACCTGTCCATATCTGACGTGTTCAGACGTCCGACCAACAACCCAAAATATATTCACTGTCATGTGAGTTTAATACAAATACCAACAGGATTTTTGTATTTTAAGAGTTTTATTTTTATTACTTTTACCAGGAGCGTCTGTCTGTGACCCACTGCTGTTGATTTTTAAACCACCTGACCAACAGTTAATACCACCGTCACCACATAAACTCCTCTTGTCTTCCTGGGTGTGCTGGATGTCACGCTGCAGTTTTTCATTTATTATTAACAGGCGTGTAAATAGGGGGGGGGGGGGGGGGGTAAATTCGACCCCCAGGCCTCTGGCTGGATTACTGTGATTGTGTTTTTGGCTCTTTGTCTGGAGACGCTTCGCTCCCATCAGCATCAGTTCAGGTTTCCACCCTAAGAGGCTGTGACCCCCCCAACGTCCTCATGACCTTCTTCATTTGACCCCAACGCTTTTTCACTTCTTCTTTGTGTTCAGCAGCATCTGAACGTCACCTGAGCACAAACAGGAGCTACGTATTTCTACCACAGTGAAGGAAACACGTCAAACCCTGCTACTAGAAGTTTAACCTGTGATGAAGAATGAAATCGTACAGGACTGTTCGTAATTCTACAGGATACAGTCACTGAAACATCAGCATTTTTAGGTTAAAACCTTCATTTCAGTCACAGTAATGAACAAACAAGATGCGCTGGAACGAGCACATCATTCAAACACACACAGCGTGTGACGCTTCGGCTCCTGACGCCAGCAAAAGGAAACTGCAGTGAGGAGCTGCATGAACCACAAATAACAGATCTCTGAAGACTTGGGACAAAGAGCGTGATAAAGCTGGAAAGAGTTAGCAAGTGAAGTCAGAGAGCTCAGGTCCACAGTTTGATAGAAGGTGATTTAAGAGAAGTGAACCTCTGACAAAGACGAGCACAGATTCTCTCTGTTCCTGTTACAGATTAGTAAATCAGACTTTGATTTTGTGCTCATGAATCATGTGAAATCTCAGACTCACTGTGACTCTGCCTCAGACACCTAACGGGCCATCTGAACTGTGTTTTCTCACTCAGTCCAAAGGCGGCTTTAAAGTCCACGTAAAAATCAGCGCAAACAGGAGGCGACAGGTGACTGGTTTTTATGCTGCAGGTGAAAAGAGGAGAGCAGAAAGCAGGTGGGAGGGGCTGGCTCCGGAACAATGTTCATGTTCTTCCTAATTAACAGGTGCACAGATCTTCACGCTGCATCCAGAGCTCCTGGTTGGTTTAGTCAGGTTGTTCCATGCAGACATTGGAGCAGTTTGCTGTGATCCTCTCTTCTGGTTCGTCCTGGTCTTCAGTGGAAGTGACGAGAACAAAATCCACAGACCCTGATCTGTTCTAAAGTGAGTCTCAACAAGTGTGAATTGTGCAAAGGTTTGGTTTCACAGATAGATAGATATATGTCAGACTTTATTCATCCCACAATGGGGAAATTCTTCTGTCTACAGCAGCAAGGCGACATTAAACAGGACAACAGTATAGAAAAAGCAGTATAGACTGGACAGATCTCTACTTAGTGTGTCTCAGTCAGTACCTGAGTTAAACCTTAGAATGTGAGTGAGCCCTAAACGATGATGTCTTCTTACAGTGTCAGTGTATTGATGGATCTTTTAAAGACCAGTCCCAGCACTTGTAAAAACTGAACCTAGACACACACACAGGTATGTGGAACCTCTGGGTGACAGTGTGTGTGTGTGTGTGTGTGTGCAGTTTAATTAAAACAGTGTATGAGTAGGAGAGGTCATTAGCGCAGAACAGATGGGGCCCCGGTTGCCATGGAGACGCTCCAGGTTGTTTGCGGCCCTCCCTGCTCTTTGTTTGGCTGCTGCTCCAAATGAGCAGCTCCCGCTCCTCTCCCTCCTTTTGTTTCTCTAAATGTTCACTGAACCAACATCTGCACAAACACGACACGTCAGACCTTTTCATTCTGCGGGGTTTATGTTAACTACCTGCTCTCACTTGATGATGTGATTACGGGGTCACGTCCCACCACCGGGCCTCGACTCTGTTGTGCCCCGCAGACACACGCTTGTCTCGCATTAGTTGAGAGGACGCTGCAGAGTTTGACGCCGCAGGACAAAAAGGAGGCGGCAGAAAAACACCTGAGGTGAAGATTTAAGAGGTCAGAGCTGGAGTTAACCGACCCGTTTCCTCCTCCTCTGCCTCCTACACGCTCCCCTCCGACATCCATCTTTAATGTAAAAACCTCAGACAGAACAATGGCTCTTACCCCGGTGGGGGCTCTGCTCACTAATAATTAGCCAGGGGTCATCATTTTTTGATAAAGTCGAGCAGCAGAGAGACAGAGGCAGTCAGAAGGACACATTTCATTTGCATCATCACATGTTAATGCAGCTTCTCCTGCCGGCGCAGGAATCGTTGGCGAGGTAATTACTGGAGTCCCGGTCGCATCGTCTGAAATATTGAACATCGGCGGGTCGAGCGGCCGCAGAGCTGCACATGTAAATGTGGCAGAGAGAACGTCTAGTCCCTGTTCTCAGTGTTTCACTGCAGCCAGTTTGTAGCTGTGAGGTGATGGAGCCTCAACAGACTCAACAAAATGTTCACAGGCCTCAGGACGACACACACACACACACTTCTAACTCAGGAGAAAGTATTCAGATCAGAAAGTATTCAGATCAGAAAGTATTCAGATCCTTTACTCCAAGAAAAGTGCTAATATCACACCACAAAAAATCTGCATTACTACAGTAGAAGTGTGTAATTGTAACTTTACTTAATTCTTTTCTACTGCATTCATGTAAAATTAGCACAGATTTTCAAAGTAAAAGTACTTTATGCAGACCATTGTCAGTAGATTTGTGTTTCTTTGACAGGGTCCGAGCACCCGCAGACTGTCCTTCAGCTCCTTTTACAATGAAACTCTATAAGACATATAATTGTTCCCTTCTCACCTTTGCTAAAAGAAGAATTTACACAGCTCGGTGTCAGATGATATCTGTCAGAGACGGATCCGCTGGAGAAGATGTCAAAATAAAGAGAAATGAGTGAAGCTGTGTTGCCTGTTTCTGATTGTGGCCCTCGCAGTGACAGAAATGACAGTTAAATATGTCAAATCTGGACTGAACTGTGTTTTCCACGGCGATATCAGAGCCTGAGAGGCCACAGTGGAGAACAAAATACAGGAGGTAGTGAGCAATGAGGCAGAACTACTCATAATGTTATAAAGATCAAATTGTCCATATTATTTTACATGAAAATACTCTTAATTAATTCAGTTCCACTTTTAGTAGTTACATTTATAATTACAACCTTTTATAAACTCTGTTTGCAAAAAACCTTATTTTGTAAAGTAACTAGTAACTAAAAGAACCATCTCTCTTCAAACGAAGCTGCAGTCATGAGAGAAAGAATGTACAAAGTCTAATAGTAAGTGAATATTACAGATACATCATCACAGACACATGGAGCAGGAGGAGGATTCTTTTACTACTAGGTGAGAACAGGATTGGAAAACGTCCATCCATGTTCATCTTAGAGAAGAAATCCAATGGTCACCTCTTTACCTTTTCTTTGTTTCCAGGAAACTTTTGAGTTCACTGACGTCTCCGATTTTCCAGTTACCGACTTTTTTCCAGAAACTTTTCATCAGTGTCAGTAAACAGCCGAAGGTCTGAATTAAGCAGTGGTCGATAATTCGACAGCTGCAGGTCTCTGAGGGTCCAACATCAACAATGAACCTGGATCGTGGACCACTGATAAATAAGTCAAAAGGTCCGTCCATTTGTCTTGGGACTGTCGCTGTGAGTCTGGACTGAGCAGTTTTAACGCTGAAAAAGCTGGAGATTCACACCGGAGTGTCCCAGTAGAGCTCCTCCTCCTCCTCCTCCTCCTCTCCGGCTGAAGTGTAGAGGAGATTTTTGGATTTTTGTGGCTGAATATTTCATGTTGTTTTCTCCTCGCTGCTCTTTGTGCTCTCCCACAGCGACAAGTCTACAAAAACAAAGAAACGAGGTGAACGCAGGCTGAGAGCTGCAGGTAAACTACCATCAGACTGTAAATCAGGGCCTCAATGGTACAAAGTAATACACTGATGAACCCTGACGCTTCAGACCAGTGATCCCCAACTGTAGGGTCCAGGTCATCCCAAGAGGTCACAAGAAACAAAGGGTAAAGAAGTGATTAACTGGAAAAGAAAGAAGAAAAAACTGGTTTCTGTGACACAACACTGTGTTTAAGACTTTAGCTGATGTTCTTCTGTGTAGTATTCAAATTAAATACTCGCAGAAGTAAAAGTCACTTGATCTGGACTGGCCTCCACTAGACGACCTGTGACGGGTCCTAGGGGCCGAGCTTGTTCCTCAATCAGCAACAGAAATCTTAGCATCGAGTCGATGTGTTTTTGGTCTGTGCTTAACATGCTTAACACATGCTTTGAATGTGTTCTGTCAGCAACGGGTCCGATGTGCTCAGCTGGTTCTTGTCTAACGTCCACTCTGCCTCGGTAAATGGTAAATAAACTCACTCACACACCGGTGGCGGAGCTGCCTGCAGCTGACCTGACTCACCGTTCAGTATCACTTTGACATGTGACATGTGTGGAGGAGCTGGGAATCAAACCACCGATCCCATACGGCTGCTCACCATCTGTCACCAACACTTCTGATGACTCATGACGTCAGTCCTGCATCAGTGATCATAAACAGCTTCTTCATATTAAAAACCAGATAATAACTCCCACAAAGCTCTTTATTCTATTAAAAAGCCTCATATAGAAACTGCTGCTGCATTATGTGATGAATATTAATATTATTTATGGCTGGACGGGAGGACGGAAACAGGGGAGCCGTGGTGGAAAACAAATTATTTGGAGGCAACGATTACAGCATGTCGGTCCCAGGAGTGACGCAGGTAATATTAAAGCAATCTACCTGCTGAGGTGAACACGCTCCCATCGAGGATGATCGACGTCTAAATTAGTCCAACAACAAGACCAAGAGGCTCTGAAACAGGAAGCTGTCGTACAGAGTTCAGGTCTGTCAGCTGCAGGCAGCAAGTCACACAGCAGCCGTCACACAGCAGTACAGTCCCCTCCAAAAGTGCTGGGGTGGAAAGGTTAGTTCATTCGTGTTGGCTGTTCACCAGAGACAGAACAAAACATAAAAGTATCGGACCAAAGTTCACAGTTTCAGCTTTTATCTGATGCCGTGTCCATCTGGATTTATTAAACACAGAACATCCAACGTGAGCAAAAGTGAATTTGAAAGGTCAATAAAAGTTATTGCACAACTCACTGTTATTAATTGCAAGAGAAACAAGAGAAACACAAATGTGGCCGTGTAGGAGAAAGCAGAGATTTTACTGATAATGACACAAGTGATTGGTTGCTCACAGTTTCTATTGATTCACTGTCAGACTCCTCCCTGGGTTTCACCCACACCTCTGGGGAGGGTGTTGGCCCATAACACGTTTTCTCATTCACACACAGGAAGTGTGTGGAAGTTTAATGGTGGTGTTTTTGTGGAACGTTGAAATATTTCCGACTCAGATCTGTATTTTCTTCACGAGTCCACATTAACTTTGTCTGCATTGTTTCTGTTCAGCGTGAATTCACTGTGTGTCCACGCACTCAAAGGTCGATAAGAGACGTTCACAAAACCCTCACTTCAAATCTCGTGTGTGTGATGTCTGAGGATTCAGAGCAGACAGACACCACAGAAAAGAGCAATGAAAATACAAACGACGCAGAACAACAAAGAAGACGAGCAGACCTGGGACAGAATCAATGAGTCCGGATTTTCCAGCCCTGATGTTTGTGTTTCACATTCTGAGGAACGACGGACTCAGAGAGCGTCCTCTTTTTGTTCCATTGGTTCTAGTTCTATGTGATGTATCCAGTGGTGGAGCTGGTGGCTCGTTGCAGATGTGGCGAGCATCTGTCCTGTGCCCTGATAGGCTGCCTTTCAGAAACACTCTGATTTGGACTTTTCTGACTTTTCCAACAAATGGCATCCAGAGCGGCTCAGGGTGTCGAAGCGAACAGGTAGACGTAGCCAGCATGAATCCTGACCAGACTGATTGGACCCTGGCAACAGGTATGAGAGTGGAAGGTGGAGGTCAGGTGGCCTGAGAGCATTCTGGTGGCTGGATGGAGTATGGCCATAGATGGAGGCAGAGAGGCCAAACTAACACAGAACTGAGCCAGGAATCAGTCAATACCCATTTCAAAGATTCATGTTTTACTTCACCTGTGTTTAAACCAACACACGTGCACATCCAGGTGTGTGCAGCTGTAAACAAACACGGCTCGACTCGGACTCATCTGGACACGACCTTAACTGTGACGTTTGCTCCTGTAGAAGTCACATGATTGAATCTGTCTCACAGATCAAGAATCGGATTATTGATCTGCGATCGGGCCGTGGTTCAACAAGTTGCTCAGTCTGCAGCACAGGAAATGGGATGGCTCTAAGCCTTCTGGGTAATGCAGTTTTTCACAAGGACTCCGAAACGTGTTCTCCGACTCATTTGTTTCCTTCTGGGAAAACAAAGCAGGAAATGTTTCAGCTCCATAAACCTGCAGGAATTCTTCATCCTCATGTTCCTGTTAGTGACTCTGAGTCACTGTTTTCCACCTTTCCCACACCTTCTGTGGTTGGACTGCAGACGTCCTGCTGCTTCCTGTGATGAGGTCAGTAAATTATTGGCCTCCAGCTGCAGCGTTATGGATTAGCACGCTCCATTCACTCAGTGATTTACAGTGCCAGCAGAAATATATGATAGCTTTAACACAAACCACTAAAACCTGCTGCTGGAGTTGAACTTGGCTCTTGACCAAACTCCATTTCACCTAATTAGATGTGATTGCACAATCAAGCAGCACCAAATGGGTCCGGGTTCGCCTGAAGCCGTATTTCAGTGTGGGACAAAGGCGGCTGTCTGCCGACCAGCCAACGACAAAACATCTTCAGCAAACATCCATTACAACTGGCAGCTGCAGGAAACGTTCACTTCTCACTGAGAGATGGAGCGTTTGGCTTCTCGTCAGGAAAAACCGCGTCAATCAGCACTGAGCTTGTTCTCAGAGACGCGTCACTGTGAGCCATTATCGTGCTCCAGAGCAGAACTGCAGCGAAACGAAGGGGGAAAAATAAAGGTAATTTATTATGTTGCAGGACTTTTCCAGGGATATAACCAGTGTAATACTGACACACTGCACAAATCTAAAAAGGTGTGCGCAGGTAGGTTTTACACTCGGCCTCAAACTAGATGGATCCAACTTTGTCTGCAGCACCTTTACTCCTGTTTTTAGTTTCCAGTACACTTGTTTCCATTTAGTCCAATAAAGTTTTAAAAGCAGTTGAAGCAGCTCCTGTTTTTCCTACGTGACTGAAAAAAACCACTAAATTTTCAGAAGCAGTTTTTCCTGCAGAGGAATCAGAATGCAACAGGTGCAGAAAACTGTCACTATCTGAATTCTGTCCTCTACTGCAGCATTTCATTATTTGCCATTATTTTAATTCAGAGGAGATTATATATATCATGATAAAACTTAATGATCAGGCTCCATCTTATCTTAAAGACCTCATAGTTCCATATTTTCCCAGCAGAACTCTCCGTTCTCAGACTGCAGGTTTACTTGTGGTTCCTAGAGTTTCCAGATGTAGAATGTGAGGCAGAGCCTTTAGATATCAAGCCCCTCTCCTGTGGAACCAGCTCCCAGTTCAAATTTCACCATTTCATGTCATTAACTTTGTGTCTTCTCTCTCCTGTAGTTGTGTTTCCTCCTCCCTGGAGCTGTAGATCTCCAGAGTCCAGTTACTGGTCCAGTTACTGGTCCTACCAACCTGTCCAGTGTTTCTGCTGCTTGTTGTTGTTTTTGTTGCCTGCTGTTCTTTTCTCTCTTCTCTTTCCACTCACTCCAACTGGTCGAGGCAGATGGCCGCCCACCCTGAGCCTGGTTCTGCTGGAGGTTTCTTCCTCTAAAGGGAGTTTTTCCTCTCCACTGTCTCCTGGTGCTGCTCAGTGGGGGTGTTGGGTTTTCTAGATAATTCTGTGTATAGTTCTATTCGTAAAGTCTTAAACACTGTAAAGTTCCTTGAGACGACGTCTGTTGTGATTTGGTGCTTTACAAATAAAACTGAAATGAATTGAAATAAAAAAATGTTCAGCTCTTTCAGGATGAGGCCTAAAGCTAAGAGCCAGAGGGGGTTGGGGGATGGGGGGTGGGGGGGGGGTGGGGTGGAGTCCCCCCCCCCCCCCCCCCCCCAGGTCATCTTTAGGTGAGATTACAGTACAGGACTCTTTTGTCCCAGCCAGCTCCCCGTCCTCCCCAGTGTCTCTGGGTGAGAAGTGTTCATCAGTGCTGCAGATGGGGCCTTAATTAATGCAGAGCCCCCCCTTGAAGATTTGTCCTGGCCGAGTGTCAGACCTTCAACCTGAGAGTCAGCACAGATCAACTGTGGGAAATGTTTTCTTTGTCATCAGTGCTGATCCATGTTTTAAAGATGAGCCAGAATAGATTGACCTCTGTACCTGACCACGGACCTCTCTCACTGTCTGTTGACCTCTGTACCTGACCACGGACCTCTCTCACTGTCTGTTGACCTCTGTACCTGACCACTGACCTCTCTCACTGTCTGTGGACCTCTGTACCTGACCACTGACCTCTCTCACTGTCTGTGACCTCTGTAACTGACCACGGAACCTCTCTCACTGTCTGTGGACCTCTGTACCTGACCACGACCTCTCTCCTGTCTGTTACCTCTGTAACTGACCACGGACCTCTCTCACTGTCTGGTTGACCTCTGTACCTGACCACTGACCTCTCTCACTGTCTGTGGACCTCTGTAACTGACCACTGACCTCTCACGGTCTGGGACCTCTGTACCTGACACTGACCTCATATCACTGACCACGGACCTCTCTCACTGTCTGTTGACCTCTGTACCTGACCACTGACCTCTCTCACTGTCTGTTGACCTCTGTACCTGACCACTGACCTCTCTCACTGTCTGTGGACCTCTGTACCTGACCACGGACCTCTCTCACTGTCTGTTGACCTCTGTACCTGACCACTGACCTCTCTCACTGTCTGTGGACCTCTGTACCTGACCACTGACCTCTCTCACTGTCTGTGGACCTCTGTACCTGACCACTGACCTCTCTCACTGTCTGTGGACCTCTGTACCTGACCACGGACCTCTCTCACTGTCTGTTGACCTCTGTACCTGACCACGGACCTCTCTCACTGTCTGTGGACCTCTGTACCTGACCACGGACCTCTCTCACTGTCTGTGGACCTCTGTACCTGACCACTGACCTCTCTCACTGTCTGTGGACCTCTGTACCTGACCACTGACCTCTCTCACTGTCTGTTGACCTCTGTACCTGACCACTGACCTCTCTCACTGTCTGTGGACCTCTGTACCTGACCACTGACCTCTCTCACTGTCTGTGGACCTCTGTACCTGACCACTGACCTCTCTCACTGTCTGTGGACCTCTGTACCTGACCACGGACCTCTCTCACTGTCTGTGGACCTCTGTACCTGACCACGGACCTCTCTCACTGTCTGTTGACCTCTGTACCTGACCACGGACCTCTCTCACTGTCTGTTGACCTCTGTACCTGACCACTGACCTCTCTCACTGTCTGTTGACCTCTGTACCTGACCACGGACCTCTCTCACTGTCTGTTGACCTCTGTACCTGACCACTGACCTCTCTCACTGTCTGTTGACCTCTGTACCTGACCACTGACCTCTCTCACTGTCTGTTGACCTCTGTACCTGACCACTGAGCTTTCTCACTGTCTGTGATTCACTCTCGCTGTCTGTTAACCTCTGTCCATGAATGGTTGACCTCTTCCACTGTCTGTCTGTGGTCCCCTGTCAGTGTTGGTGTCTGTTGGTATCAGCTCTGCAGTAATCATTGCAGCTCGACAGCTGGGCAGAATTCAGGATTGCCATTTGGCCCGAGTGGCGGGGAGGAGATGCCACATGTTCTATTAAAATGTGATGATCCTGGCTCCCGCCGCGCCGCCGCCTCCACCCGGTTTGATGTCCTGCTCTTTAGGGCCTTAATGGGAGAAGACTGTGCTGCTGTGTCACGCCGCTCTCACTCTGTTCGTGAGGGTTATTTACGCCGGCAGTTGGCTTCTTCTTTTATGTAGCGGCTGCGTGTTTGTGATGCTCTTGTTTGTGTCCAGATGTTCGTGGTCGGGTCGCTGCGGGACAAGAAACTGTCACCCTTTTTGGTTTATTTAAGAGATGCGAGCTGCAACAAACTAGTTATCAGGACAAAGGTGACGAAGGAGCTGCAGATAGCGTGTTGGCTGCTTTATTTAAAGAGACAGATGACAAATAAAGCAGCACTGATGTGTTCGGTTGTGTCAGATAAAGACAGGACCTCCATGTTGGATCAGGAGGAGGAGAAGGGGGAGGTGCAGATCGTGTTTAACATGGGAGATTTGTCTGACATGTCAACTCATTTAGACGTGTAAATGTGTCGTCACATCGTCTCCCATCACAGCTTTAAAGCTGTAGAGTGAAGCAGAGATGTGCTGCCCTGCAGCGATCTGCACATCAGCACTGGTAATAAGAACCAGTTTAACTTGTTCTCAGGACAAAGTGATGCAGAGGACTGAACACATACACAAACTCACAAACATCATCATCTAACTGTCTGTTACAGAACAGGTCGGCCGAGGGGGGTCCTGGACGATCATCTTCAAAGCCAACATATTAGGGCTTAGCACATAAATACATCAACATACTGTATTACTGTGGCCTGTGTCAAAGTGATCCTGAAAAACTAGTCCATGCATTTGTTACTTCCAGACTGGACTATTGTAATTAATTATTAATAGTTTGTCCCAATAACTCCTTAAAAAGCCTCCTAGAGTTTCCAAATGTAGAATGGGAGGCAGAACCTTTAGCCATCAAGCTCCTCTCCTGTGGAACCAGCTCCCAGTTTAGGTTCGGGAGGCAGACACCCTCTCTACATTTAAGACTAGACTTCAAACTTTCCTTTTTTATAAAGCTTATAGTTAGAGATGGATCAGGTGACTCTGAACCATCTCTTAGTTCTGCTGCTATAGGTTAGTCTGCTGGGGGACCTCTACTGATACACTGAGCTCCTCTCCTCTCTCCTTTCTCCTCTATCCATTTAAATTCTACCATTTCATGTCATTAACTTTGTGTCTTCTCTCTCCTGTAGTTGTGTTTCCTCCTCTCTGTCTCCCTCTCTCTGTTCTCCTCTGCAGGTTTCCTCCTCCTTGGAGCTGTAGATCTCCAGAGTCCAGTTACTGGTCCTACCAACCTGTCCAGTGTGTTTTATTCCTTGTTGTTGTTGTTTTAGTTACCTGCTGTTCTTTTCTCTCTCCTCTTTCCACTCACCCCAACCGGTCGAGGCAGATGGCCGCCCACTATGAGCCTGGTTCTGCTGGAGGTTTCTTCCTCTAAAGGGAGTTTTTCCTCTCCACTGTCCTCAGCCCTTGTGCTGCTCAGTGGGTTTGTTGGATTGTCTATAGAATTCTGTGTACAGTTATATTCGTAAGGTCTTAAACACTGTAAAGTTCCTTGAGATGAATTTTGTTGCGATTAAAATAAATTAAGAAGCTAACGATCAGTGGAGACCTGAAATCCTGGAGTGTTGAGGAAGACGTCCCCATCATTAACAACAGCTCATTTAAATTAAATTTAATTAATTTTTTTTTTTTCAAAAACGTCTCTCTCGACTCTTCCACAACTTTCTCTGCACTTAAAACCTTAAAAGAAAATAAAACGATTTTAAATAAAATACATTTAAAAATCCTCTGAAACAGCTCTTTCTAGAGGGTTAGGGTTGTAGGTTGCTTTGGATACAAGCATATGCCAAATAACTAAATTTAAATGTTGTGTCCAGGTTTTAAAAACTGTGTTTGGCCACAGAGACTTTAAGTACAGTA
Organism: Anabas testudineus; assembly: GCF_900324465.2. Lineage (NCBI taxonomy): Eukaryota > Metazoa > Chordata > Actinopteri > Anabantiformes > Anabantidae > Anabas > Anabas testudineus. The sequence goes on along the minus strand of NC_046618.1, from coordinate 27,938,666 downwards.
CTTAAATGTACTTAGTTACTCTCCAGCACTGATCATGAAAAACTGTTTGTTCTGACTCACTTTATATTTGAAGAAAACCTTGTGAACTCTGAAACTGCAGGAACATTAGCAGCCTCCCTGTGTAGCTGGAAGCCATTAAACCTGTAAACACCAGTTAAATTAATACAGTCTAATGTGTAGGGGGCGGTGGTGGAGGTTTGTGTGTGTGGGGGGTGAACTTTTATTACACCTGCAGCTCCTCGGCTCGCTGCACTTACACACTGCACCTGAATCTGCCGTATGTAAGAACTGTACGATTATTCAGCTCTGACCTCCTCCTGAGACCACTTCACTTGAGTCCAGGACTTTAAAGCTTTGCTGTGGTCTGGAACAAACAGCATTAGTGCACAGGTGAGCGGCGTGCTGCTGCTCCCACGGGGCCACACATTATCCCAGCAATCAGAACAGCAGCAGAAGAACGCCGCTTCACCGAGCTCAGGTAAACAGCCACGCTGCGAGGCGTCCTAAATACCTCGGAGCTGAGCTCAGCCCAGAACCACCTTCATCATGGCCCTCCACCCTCCATCCTCCCCTCCCGAACCTCCACACTTTCATTTCATCTCTCTCTTTTTTATTTCCCTCCGGCTGCCTCTGCTCTCTTTACAAAGCCCCGGAGCATTATCAGAACATTACAGCGCGCAGCATGTGTTTGATTAAAAAAGTGTAAAGTTACAAATTAGTTAATAAAATCATTTAGGCCGATCGCTGCAAATGGTGATAAATGTCTTCCATATGTTCCCAATAAAACAGCAAAGTGCCATGTGCCCGTCCCCTCTGTCTTCGCCATAAACAAATAAATTAAAACAATTACTGCGCCGAGCGCCTTCCGTCTTTAATGAGAGCGCGGCCGTGTGAAATATGTGACAGCTCTCGTTTGCCCAGAACGGCGGCTGTCTCTATCGAGAGGCTGTCGACTATCTTTCACATAAATCGCTCCTCCGCTCACACTTCAGTCTGTTTGTTTCTGCACATTCACCTCAAACTGGTTTTAAAGCAGCTCAGAGCTGCAGTTCACCTGCTGTGGTCCGCTCTGCTTCTCAACACGTGGTCAGGACACGAAGGCGAGGGGTCAGGGGCCCCCTGTAGGACGGGACTGTTAGTGTCAAGTCAAACAATTTAGAGAGACACAAGCCAGTTAGATGGGCATGAAAAATGAGAACGAGGAGACGACACAACCACGAGATGAGCGTGACCACACACAGGATGACGGCACTCAGTCACAGAACAGCTAAAGAAACCTGGAACCTGTGGAAGCTCAGGTAGGACCGGAGCCTGTCCTGGATCCAGTAGAGACATGAAGAAGAACAACGTCTGTACGAAACAGATTCAAGCTTCAGTGCACTATAACCAACCTGACCTGAGACGGCGGGAAACGCTGCGGTCACTACGTCCCGTTTATTCCTGCAGTGTTCAGGGTTTGGTGTTTGATTTCCTCTAATTTAATGTTAGTTATTTTCTCTTTATTTGACATTTAAAGTAGTGTTTAAACTGTAGCTGCTCTTTGCTGAATCAGCTCACCTGCTCAGGTAATCATGATGTCAGTGTGCCTGCTGGAGCAGAGATGCATCTTCGGGGTCCGGCTTTCTCCTCTGTCTCATTACTCTTCATCTATCTGGTGCCAATCTGCAGCGAGTTGCAGACGCCTAGAGAGGACACAGAGCATCAGAGTATGAAGTGGATCACTTCTTGTTAGTCAGAGATGAAAAAGTGACAGAATTAGACGTAATGATCACGAAGGGACGTCCTCACAACCCCAGAAATGTCGGTTCTCCTGCTGTTCTTCACAGAACCTGAAAACCTTCGGCTGGGTACCTTTTCTTTTTTTCGTCCTCACAGTGCTGATGATGGTTTCGAATCTTTCTAAATTTCCTCAGTGAATTATTGACAGGTAATCTGTCAAAAAACGTTTATTAATCTCCAAACGTAACTGGACTGTGTTAAAAGCTGAAGGTGATGACGGCTCTTTAACATTTAACATCTGGACACTTTTATCTTTTTAACCAGAAACACTTCACTCAGGTCGTCCTGCCACAACAGATGAAGAAAGACGACGACAAGCTTCCTGCGTGACTTCAGTCAATTTATCCACAGTACAGTTAAAATGTTCAGAGGAGTGTGTAGAAATGAGCAGTTGAAATAATAAAATTATGTTTCTGTTTGGACCTGTACTTCTGAACAGGTTAGCACTCAGCTGTGGTTAAGCTTAGCTCACTTTAACTTATCGGAGGTACAAACTTCTGGCTTTCACACTGTGTGGCTCATGTGCAGCAAGTGTCTGAGCAGCGCTGGTGAAGTGATCCTGGTTCGTGCTGTCAGTCACTCCAGAGGAGCTGCCCTCTTCTCCTCTACAGTAGCCCAGCGGCACCCGAGCAGCCAGAGGGCACTTCACTGAGGACGGTTCTCAGGATGAATGGGAGGTGAGTTGTGCCTTAGCTGTTAAACTAAACAGTGAGGTTAGTGTCAGGGGCCTGAACAGCAGTAACTCCAGCAGCAGCAGTTCTGCAGCCACAGAAACGCGTTAGCTGAAAGTGTAGGATCTTTGAATCTTTCACTCGTCTTGCATTCATTCCTGCACGTTTAGTGTCATTTACCTGGAAACTCGTGTGAGCTTCCAGTCTAGGCAGGGGAGACCCCTCTATCCAGTACTTTAAATTAGGACGGCAGTAGCCCTTTTAAATGCTCAGTGTCAGTGCTGCTGTTGCAGGAGAGATGTGTCACCACTGCAGGTCAGCTGTAGCTTTGTGTTTCTCAGTCTGCTCCTGTGCTGCTGCTGCTCACGCTCAGAGCTGCTGCTGTTTCCTCCCGACCAGAGAAACTCTACTATGAGAAAACGATCACGTTAGACAGGAAACACGAGGGTTTTCACACACGACGTCTGTCAGCACTGAGTTAGGACGTTGAGATGGGAGACGATTACTGCACAGACCTACTGAGCACAGGACAATTTACAATCATGATCCACTGTCGGCTGTCTGGAGACAAAGCTGCAGATCTAGATTTAGATTCCTTTAAACCCCCCCCCCCCTTCTTCTGCACCTTTAATAAATGCTGCAATTAAAAGCCTCATTTCCCCTCATCTGCTTCTATGGTGTTTCTCTTATCTGCTGACCGGGCTCCTCAACACTGTGAAGGTCAGTAGACAGAAACCTGGACCCCCCCTCCTCAGTCAGTGTAAGGACCATTACCAGAGTCCCATTAAAACTGTGGCTTTGTCCCAAATCCTCGTAAAGGAGTCCCCACCCCCCCGGCTGCTGGTTAAACAGACCTTCAGAGGTGAAAAGACACAATCACAGGTTTAAAGAAACGTTGGCCTATTGCTGTTCTTGGTGCTTCTGTCAAATCAAAGTGAACTAAACCGAATCTGAAACCGATGATAGATCAGTGTGAACGCGGTTTAATCCAGAGTCAACCAGAGGCTACAGGACAGAGGTTCTCCAGCTCTGACCTCAGTGGGGACGAAGATCAGTGGGGACGAAGGTCAGTGGGGACGAAAGTCAGTGGGGACGAAGGTCAGTGGGGACGAAGATCAGTGGGGACGAAAGTCAGTGGGGACGAAGGTCAGTGGGGACGAAGATCAGTGGGGACGAAGATCAGTGGGGACGAAAGTCAGTGGGGACGAAGGTCAGTGGGGACGAAGGTCAGTGGGGACGAAGATCAGTGGGGACGAAAGTCAGTGGGGACGAAGGTCAGTGGGGACGAAGGTCAGTGGGGACGAAGATCAGTGGGGACGAAGATCAGTGGGGACGAAGGTCAGTGGGGACGAAGATCAGTGGGGACGAAGGTCAGTGGGGACGAAGGTCAGTGGGGACGAAGATCAGTGGGGACGAAGGTCAGTGGGGACGAAGATCAGTGGGGACGAAGGTCAGTGGGGACGAAGGTCAGTGGGGACGAAGGTATGTGGGGACGAAAGTCAGTGGGGACGAAGATCAGTGGGGACGAAAGTCAGTGGGGACGAAGGTCAGTGGGGACGAAGATCAGTGGGGACGAAGGTCAGTGGGGACGAAGGTCAGTGGGGACGAAGGTCAGTGGGGACGAAGGTCAGTGGGGACGAAGGTCAGTGGGGACGGAGGTACGTGGTTCCAGGAAGAATCAGAGAAGATTCAAACATTCACACACACACACACACTCACACTCGCACACAGCTACACACACACACACACACACACACACACACACACACACACACACACACACACACTCGCACACAGCTACACACACTCACACTCAGCTACACACACACACACACACACACACACACACACACACACACACACACACACACTCGCACACAGCTACACACACACACACTCAGCTACACACACTCGCACACAGCTATACACACACACACACACACACACACACACACACTCCTTGAAGCAGTTTAAAAGCAGAAACCTTGCAGAGGTTTGTGATCTGCATCAGAAGCTGTTTCTGTGACTCGGTGTGTGTGAGCAGAGGGAGCTGGTGGAGGTGGAGGGTGGAGGGGGGGTGACAGAGAAAACTGCCTCTTGTCTTTTCCAGTTTGGGGCGTCCAGATGGGAAGTCATTTTTTATTCGTCTTGAGGCGGCTCTTCACATCTGTCGGCCCAGATGCCTAATGAATACAGGAGCAGGCCGAGCTGTCGCCTCATTAATACTGCAGCCGCGCGGGGAGCCCGGCCGGCCCGGCTGCGTCGTCCCGCAGCCGCACACCGCGTCCCGGTGCAGAACGCGGCGCTGCGGCTGCGTCCTCGGGGCCCGACGCCGGCAGCTGGCGCCCCGTAGGAACAAAGCTGCGGCACTTTGTCGGCCTAATGTCGCTCTGTGTTGTCACTTAAGGTCTTTATTGGTATTAATTGATAGGATCGGAGTCCCCCCATCCTGAGGGCAGCTTGAGGTGGAGCGGCTGAAGCCTGACCATGACCCCCAGTGACACCATGAGGAGTCTTTAATGTGACTGGTAAAGGAAGCTTTTCAACATCCACACTGTTCCTCTACAATAAGAGCAACTGTGTCAACAACCTTCAAAGAACCTTCTGAAGGACCTGTTTTAATCCTAACGAGAAAACTGCATCAACAACATTATTATTATTATTATTATTATTATTATTATTATTATTAGATCTCATTTTGGATCCTGGAACCAACCCGATGAGCTCTACATCCAGAGGAAGCTCCTCAGTAACTTCACATCCACTTCAACCACCGGCTGGATGTCACTTCTGATTTACTTTTTTCTTTGCACATGAGGTTTAGTGCCATGTATAAACTACGTATCCCATAATGCACTGTTTGTCCATCTGCTCTTTATGAGGTAAAATCAGTGTCATGTCCCTTTAACATGAAAACAGCAGCAGCAGCGGTGACACGATTTCACGCGTCGTTTCTCTCATCACAGACTGAACAGTCCTTTAAAGGACACTTCCGCTCGTCCTCTCTTCACATGATCTCCCAAACCATCTGAACCTGGCCGGTGTGGTGGGGTGGGGTGGGATGCCAGGGTTACAAGAGATAAATAGAGGACATGATGCGGTGGAGTCGTCCCTGCAGGTTAATGTCCTCACAGGACAGCAGCAGTTTACAGACTCACATTTGTCTTTGACTCTTCCCTCAGGTCTCTGAATCTGTCTCAGTGTGGCGGTGAAAGTGAAGCTGATACGGTTCAGCTGGTTGTCATGGAACGTGCAGCACGTCGAACATGTTCTTCACTCAGTCTGTTTTCTATTTCTCATGTTTGGGTAGAGGACTGGTTTAGAGGCTGAGGCAGTAGTTAACAGTTCTCACTCGTGTAATTCACCTGTTTCATTATTTTATTTCTAAGAGAAGAGAAGTCGAACGAACTGCTGCACGTTAGAAATAAAAAACTAAAACGCTTCAGACAAACTCTCAACCAGGTTTAAAAGGGATTTGAAAGTGCCCAGTGGGGACCCTTTGACTGCAAAGACCCGGTCCCCTCTGAGCTTCGGTCTGGACCTTGGGTGAATCGACAGGATCTGGTTCTGGTTTTCTCATCTGTTGCTGTGTCCTCTGCAGTGTTGCTCTCTTCTTATGGTCCGTTACCTCCGCTGTCGGCCCAGTTAACCCCTCACGCCTGAGACCAGATCAGATTTTGTTAAACTTAGCAGAGTCGCCTGCCGAAGTCTCAGGAAACCAAATGTGTTGCAGGTTAGAAACTGCAGACACAATAAGAGCAGGAATCAAGTGGACTGGTTTCAGTCTTTGTACCCCTGCATCAGGGCCTCCCTTTGTTTGGCTACAGAACCAACAGCTTAAGGAGACCAGGGTGAACCCAGCACGAGCCTGAAGCCTCCTCCTTTACTGTAGCAGCTCACTGATTGGTCAGGACTCCCAGGTGTACCCAATCAGAGCGACAGCAGGTGCAGCTGAGGCTTAACACGAAACGTGCGACTTAATGAACGCCTTTCACATCTGCAGTGAATTCAAACACGAACACTTTGGTTTCATGGTTCAGTGTCCGACAGAGTAAAGGGAGGATGATGACCAAGCGTCATCACTGTCGACCTTAAACACAAACTCCCAGATGGACGTGAACCATCCACTGTCACAACTAAAACAACAGGCGCAGTACTTAAAGTATTGATGTATATTTAAAGACACATTAACTTAATGTGTCTGTCTGAGGATCACGTAATAATAACCCTGGGGGGCTGATGTCACGGAGGTTTGTATAATTCACACGCTTCTTATCCACACTATGAAAAACGCGCATCATCACATTTATATTTTCAGTCTGTGATGTTTCATTAGGAGGCTGAGAGCAGATCAGTCTGCTCCAGTAGAGACAGACTTTAATGAGTTCAGACAAACAGCCCAGGGAGGTCAGCTGAAATCCACACGAGAGAACAAATACTGACTGGAACACGTGGGAATACTCCTGTAAAAGTAAAAGTCCTGTATTCAAAGTCACGTCAGGTACAAATACACGTGTCATCAGCAAAATGTAGTTGACATATCCAAGGTATTTGTTCTGTGCTGCTGAAGTAAATGTTCTGTTCTGTCTTTCAACAAGTGCTCGTCCACACTGGAACTGAGGAGTCGGTGTAGAAACATCTGCAGCAGAGTTAGTACGTTTCTCCTGACTTTTATTTTGACAGGCTACTTCTGGATACTGCTCTTATGCTGATGATTTAACGAGACACCTATTTCCAGGTTGTTCATGAATTAAACATCACGTTCCACACTGGTTCAAATACTTTGTTTTATCTGAGAAATCACTTCATTACTGCAGTACTGGTATTTTCCTTCCACTGTTTGAGACCAGAACTTTGGACGCTGTTAAAACTGTCGCTCTGTTCAGTCCTCCTCTCTTTCTGTGTTAGATCTTAAAAAATTTCAACTTTACCTCCTAAATCTCTGATTTCATCTGTTCTAATGTCTTTTTCTTCTTCTCTCTCTCCCTGAACACTCTGGGGGGCTGTGATGGTGGGAGCCAGTTGCTCGGCGGTGCTGCTGGAGGGAAAGGTCACCTTATCTAAAGACCCTCAGACAGGTGGCTGGTCCAGATGTTTATTTGTCCTCTTTAGCTTCCTGTAGATGTAGTCCATGTCGACACGCGGTGAGCTCAGCGTGGGGCTGAGGTCACATGTTCCTCTGTCCAACGTCCTCTTTCTCTCTCAGTCGACTTTACTGATAAACAAGAGGACAAAGAGTTTTAATGTGCACAGGTTACATGGATGATCAGAAGGTGGACAGAGGAAAGGAAACACCTGTAACATCTGCTCACAGCTGCTGCTGTGTCTGTATTGGTCAGACTGGTAAATCAGGTCTAAAAGTCACCGACGGCCCCACGGATGGAGCATGAGAAATGCAAATCCTGCAGCTTCCATCGCACAGTAGAGAACGACAGAGTCCGGTTCTGCTCTTGGATGTTGAATTGTTGAAATTTTCCTACTACTTGCTAGGAAGCTAGGAAGTACTGCAGTGTCGTCACACACCGCTTTTATTTTGGATGTTTTAAATAAAGACACAGCTGAACAGTTCACATTTTACCTGTTTTTGGGTTGGAACAAGCAGCATGTTACAGAATTCTCTCTTTATTTTTGGTGCTTACCTCGTTTCACACACCTCAGCATATTCAAACTGAAACATCAACGTATTCAGCGCATTTATTTCTCATTCCACAGTTCATTTCAGACAGGACACACACATGGACCTGATGATAGTATAATATGATGACTTAACTTTTAGTGGCTAAATACAGCAGGTTTACAGGGTGACATGTCCACACACACACACACACACACACACACACACACACACACACACAATCACACACACACAGTAGGAAAAAAGTTACCAAAGCTAATCAAAAGTGGCTGATTACATTGCTTCAAGTGTCTACAGATCTGAACACAGACAAATAAGGTAAAAAAACTCTGAATTAATTTGCAGGAATTCTCACATACACAACACGATGCTCAGTGTCAACTGTTTTGCCTGTTTGTGAGCACACGGACACGCTCATGGATAGAATCTGTGCAGACAGCGACACAGTTTAGTGAAGCTTTTACAGCTGTAATAAAGTCTAATCCACATGTTTATATCTGCACATGCTTCATGATAAAGTCAGTTTAACACATGAAACACATTTTACATGAGATTTGAGACATATCACATGTGGAAACCGTCACGTGCTGCCTGTGACACGTGTTCTAACACAGTATGATGCAGTAAATCTCTTTATTAGAGGAAACTGAACGCCTGTCGCTAAAAACCACTAAAGTTTGCCATGAAACAGTCTGAGAGACTGATGCCCCCTCCTCCTCCATCATTAATAAATGATCAGTATGAAATAAATAAGTTATCCTGACATGTATGACAGATGAATAATGAAAACACTGTTTTTCTTGTGTCTCAGCGCAACCTGAAGGCTTTTCAAATTAAAACTACTCTCTCTGATATTAACTCCACCTCGCTCGCTCTCTGTGTCTCTTAGAAGCTTCAGGGAGAATCAGAAAAACTGCAGAACCATCAGACAGATCAGCTCCAAACGTGCAACTGTGCAAGAGAAAAGAAAACTGTTTCGTGCAGAACCGTTCATAATAATTTCTTATCGAGAAATTTACTGAGGTTCAAGTGTGTGAAGCTCAGATTATGAAAGCTGACATGAGACCATGAAAAACACCAGTTATTTTACATTTGTTTCTCATCTGATGTCAGAGAGAGAAGAAAGACGAGCTCGGTCGGCTGTTGTGTTTCTGTGATGTCAACATCTGGCCACAGGGGGGCAGAATACATGAACACACACACACACACACACTATGTATAATATAGTATGTATATATATTTATAATATTAAATGTGTAAAAACTATAAATCCAGTTGTGAATATGCAAACAAATGTACATGAACAGATTCTTTCACACATATTAAAACGAAGACAGAAAAGATGAAGAAGAAGAAAAGAGTTGGCGTTAAATTCTCCTTATTCATGAGGACATTTCTTTAAAGCCTGAAGTCTCTTTGTTTGACCGGTCTCTGAAACAGTGTTGTTTATGCTCCACGTTTCTTCACTTCTTCTGGACTTTTTGTCTCAGTAACGTCAGTGTTTCAGAAACAGAAACATGTCTGATCTCTCAGACGTTAACCTCCTCCTCGTCTCCCTCAGTGAATATTTAACCCTGCGTTCTCGCCCGCGACCGACTTGTTAAAGAGGTGTGTGTCACCTCTCCACGCCGCCGGCATTGCTTTGATAACACTCTGGGTCGCTCATAGACACAGCGGCGGACTAATTAACCCCTCTGATTACACCAATTAACCCCGACACATTAGCAGAGTGATGAGTTTTCCTCCTGAGCCTGAACTCATCATGGGCTGCAGACACAGGAAGTGATGTCAGAGCTGTGAACTGCTGATCTCAGGTCTGTTCTGACTTCACACCTGCACTGAGCTGTTCACAGTGAAACCGAACGTGCGCACAGCCCCCTGAGGAGCCAATCAGAGCCCAACAGGTCAATACAGGTGTTGGACCAGGTGAGAAGACAAAACCTCCTCTACTTAGAATGAGGAAAAGTGGTTCTCATCAAAAAAGTTAAACCAGATTTGAGACGAGAATCACGTCTGATGCTGAAATCAGGACAGTCCATATGAACCTGTGTTCTGATGGACAACGTCTCCCATTAATCTCTCACTGAGAGCTTCTCTTCTGACGGGCTGCAGCTCTGAACCTTCGACTGATTCTGGATTTAAATGTGTAAATCCAGCACGTTTCGCTCGTCAGCTGCAGTTTGACTGATCAGCATCTTAATCACACTCACAATGAAGGTAAATCCCCCTCCGCTCACCCCGCCCCCAGCTCACACCCACATATGTGTAAAAACACCATCAACACCACAGTAAAAGCTGCTGCAGTCAGTGTGTGTGTCAGTGGTGTGATTTTCTCACCCGATTCAAACAGTCACGTCAGAGCTGCTGACATGTTGGACCTTCAGGAAACATCCGGTCCACTCACTTTTCTTCATTTAACATGTAAATAATAGTGCTTCAGACTGACCAATACTCTAAGGGCACTTCACAAATGTCTCAGTGGGTTCTGGATCAGTAGTCTGTAACTGATGTATGTTTTTGCGTAGACCAGATAGGAGAGTAGTCCAGTCTGCTGGATATAAAGATGCTTGTCACATGTCATCTCATCTAACAGAGGCTCCCGGGTCTGCGCCCAGTTGCTCTGTTCACTGATCCACTGAACTTGTCCATATAACTCGTGTAGGTGGTAAAAGACGGCACCGGTACCTTGAACTCAGCTGAAGACCGTCAAACAGGAGTCGTAAATGCTAATTTGACCCACGGTTATCATCGACTCAATCTGAATTCCATTCGATGTCTGAGCTGAACTCACATTCACAACCTGAACTAGTCACTCCGGAGGATTTGTGTCTGTGTGATCTGAATAAGAAACGCTCTGCAGGCCGTGTGGATGGGAATCGTTCGGACTGACCCCAAACTGCAGAAACACCAAGCTGGCAGGTTCATTAGCGGTGACTCGACTCTGTCGTTAAAAAAGCCAGAAACATTAAACAAGGATTAACTCCGACTTGTTCCCACATCCAGCTGCTGAACTGGTGTAATTAATGAAGCGGAGACGGAGTCATTAGACACACAGTCAGTCCTCTAACCCTCTGATCAGGATCCCACCACCAAGTTGGACGGATGTCACCATTATAATATATGTGTGTCAGGAGTTCAGGACATGGTTAGCTTACCTTAGCTTAGCTTAGCATGGAGATTGGAAGCAGGAGGAACGTTTTTCTCAACTTTACTTTTTACTGTGATGATATGAAGAAAACATGGGAAAGTTCTGTACTGTCACAAGCAAGTAAGAACTCTAAAATGAACAGTATAATCCTGTCAAGTTCCCAATTTGTCATTTAAAATGTACCGTTCAAAACCTTTTACTGTCCAGCAAAAGAAACCTTGACAATTTGTTCAAAATATAAGATGCGATTCTTAATATATGTTGATTCTGAAGTAAAACGTGTGTATACAATACTGTGCAAAAAGTCTTAGGCACCATTCAATTTTTCTTTGGCAGTGCTGTGATAACTATAAACCTATTTATATTGTAGTCACTTGGTTAGAATACAGTTAGTGTTCATAGGAAATATGTTCACAGTGATAAACAACACAAACATATCAGAATAAACATGTTTGTTTTAACATTATGTGGCTAAAGTGACAAAAGTGGAACCTCTGTAGAGGAACCTGGAAAGGTCAAGGACAAAAAACAGAAGTGGAAGATCTGATGAGAAGTTTCCCAGAGTTTCTTCTTTAACAGATCAGAAGTCCAGCAAGGACCTGGTTCAGCATCTGGCAGCTTCATGTGGATACCAAGTTGGTCCTTCTGCAGCCTGAAGACGCAGGACCAGAAATGTTTGTTGTGGAAGGGGAGAAGCCAAGAAACCACTTTATGTGTTTCTAATGTAAAAAAAAAAGAAGAGAGAAATAAATACTGGTCATCGTTCATAAAAGAACAAAGCAGATGGTGCCAAAGACCTTTGCACAGTACTGTATATACTATTATTTATTGTCAGCATTCTTGTAATGTTCTAATGAGCTATATGTAATGGATCAAGTAAGTGCCCCTGATGGGTGCTCCACCATCTGATCACAAAATGACTACAGACCACAGGGTAATGTACAGATGGCCAAAGTGAAATTATTTTATTTTATCAGAAGTTGGGCTTTTCATTTACGTGACCTATTTTCCTATTTTCCTTTTTTCCTTTACACACTACAGTAATACTTTACACTGTGCAGGGGTTTTGACTGGAAATACGGTTTACCATAATATACTAAATACTGGCACAAAGCTCAGATTGGGCGGCTTCCAGTGAATTTCTTTCTTTTTGATTTCTGAACTTGTTTTAGAAGTAAAGTAATTTAATGACAGGGACAATATTAACTATCAAATAGGTTTCACTGAACGAATATAAGATGAGAAGCGATATTCAGAGAGGGAGGGAGAGGCACCTGGAGGGAAGAGCGAGATGTGTCCTCGTCATTCGTGGAAAGATGCTTCACTCTCTAAACTGTCTTATTCATCTTTCTTTGTGATACTGTATTAATTATAAATGTGACCTCCAAGTTTCTTACAGAGTTCATTAAAGCTACTACCTAATTTTGAGCATTGCTGTCTTATTCTGAAGTGCAACAGTTCCAAATACTCGTATCTAAAAACCTATTATTTTTTACAAATCTTTTAAGTAGCATTGTTTCTGGTGCACTTTATTTTGAGATAAAATACAAACAGGTAGTTTCACAGATATTTTCATGGTAATTTGCAGGTGTGTTCCCAAGTATTTCATGCAGCTCTTGGTTTTTGGTTTCCACATTATTAACCAGGTGTTTACAGACCCTCACCTACAGTAGATCTATACACTGCTTATTTCCTGGTTGTTACTTATTACCATGGTGTTTACTACATTTTTGTTATATATAGAGTTACATGCTAACCTTACATTTTAACTACAACTCCCAAGGTGCATTTCTTTACATTACATTAAACATATAGCTGAAAGCTAAACATGCCTGTGTGGAGTTATTTTACAGTCTGCAGCTGCAGCACCACACTGTGTCACTCCGACACCTCTGACTGGCTGCTCCTTAATGGCAACAACACTGGAGGCTTATGGGTATTGTAGTTTTAAGACCTGTGCACAAAAAAACTAAACACATAAAACCTAATTTCTCAGCTAAATAAGATGAACTGATGTGATGTCTCATGATCCACGGGAGTTCTGAGTTTTCAGCAGCACCAAGGACACTGTTCAAAAAAATATCCAATAGAATGGAGCAGGTTACCAATTATCACAGCTGATTGAGTTTTAACTTCACTGTACATGTCAGCTGTTTTCCATCTGCTATATCATATCTGTATTTTAAAAAAAAATCATCCTCTGAATCTCAGGACAAATTTTCAGATTTCAGTTTCGTCTTCAAGAGGCCAACTGAGATAATGCATTTTGACTGTTTGTTGGAGTAGAAGCAGCAGGAGGAGGAACAATGATGCAGATTTGATTTGCTCGGTTGCAGAAGGCAGATGCCTCTGACATCTGGGTGATGTCAGCGTGTTGTCAACACATTGTTAGCGCCGCAAATGTGCAAACAGATTAACAGGAAGGAGAGCAGATATACTGCTGCTGCTCAGAGGAGCTCAGGGTGACAACAAACCTGAGATAAAGACCTCTGGTTCTTAATACAACAGTCAGGATAAATATGGCTGACAATACCCCAGGGACGCTTTGTGCTTGGTAGAACCATTAAGTCTTGGTCTGTTCTGGACTCAGACCTTTTGTTTGTCCAGGCTGTGTGACGACTGAGGCTGATTTTCGGGTGTTTATTTCAACCCCTGACACACCATGTCAGTGTGTGTCAATAGAACTAACTTAAAGAGCAACTTAACGGCCTGGTTCAGCTTTAAGATGCTTCACAGATTCAACCTGAAACCTACAGCACTACTGCAGCAGTATTTCCACACTGTTACTTTCTCACAGTCTGGATCCCGAGTGTCCCAGGAGACGCCAGAGCAAATTTCTTTTCGGGATTTTGTTTGGAAAAAAGGAAAAATAATTTCTGTTGCCATGGAAACTAAAATGGAGCAAGAATGAGCCGACATGTACACGTGTGTCATAAAGTGTTTGTACGTGTACTTTCCGAGCTAACAAACATGGATTTAATGTGCAAATATTCATGTGGTTTAGGGTTAACACATCAGATTTTAATCACAGTTACATCCATAAATCTGAATGATAAAGTATGATCATCACACCAAACTGTGCAGGTCTTTGCAAGTTCTGTAAATCACTTAGTACGTTTCACATTTTCACAATTATGTAAACAGGACTGAACCCTAACCCTTTTAAATAATGCAGCTGTGTTTGTGTTGGTTTATGAATTTTATTGAACTTTTATTGTGGAGGGTTAAACGCATGTGTCTGGGGATTGGACTTCCTGTGTTCATTAAATTATATATAATAATAATAATAATATTATATAATTAAAGTGAGCAACAGAGAAGGAGGAGTGTGATCCTGTATATTATCTTCATCAATCATCAGTCAAACCGATCGATCCTGATTAAACTGCAGCGTCTCCATCTACACACTACTGGTCTGTTGGACTATGATGTGGGTCGGTTTCATTATAATACACCACTGTTTGGGTTATGTTACCAGACGACTGACCCTCGCATGTTTGAATGGAGTCAGAGCCAGAGTCTCTGCTGCTCCTCCTGTGAAGTGTTGTAATGTCTGATCAAACATCATTAACCTGTCGCACAGAGAGCAGAACAAATATGTTATAAAGTCTGTTTGTCCTTCGGTGTACGTGAGCCACCAGCTCCTGATACGACTTAAAGAGAAGTCCAGAGACGTCAGAGACTGTGAATGTGCAGTTTTTAACCTGCTCAACCTGTCATCCTGCAGCAGAACACACCCATCGTTTCTTTGTTGTGGGATAGAAATCCACATTTTAAGTCTCTGAGCATTTGTTCCTTTTCTTTTTGTGGCTGTTTCTTGTTTCTTTGTACTCGCTTCACATCTGTTTGTTGTTGTTTCTCATCTCTGTTTTTCTAATTTCTGTGCGCTAGCTTGTTACTAAAAAGCCCAGAATCTATCACTTCCACAGGTGTCGACAGTAAAATGTAAAATGGACAAGAAAACACACCTGGAACTACAGAAACCAGAAACAATGAGGCCCGACAGTAACCTAACGATTACCTAAAAATAAATAAAGAAAAAGGTAATTACAGTTTAACCGTGTCTGAAATGATCTGTAGCCAGGTAATTCTTAGAATCAGTTTAGGTAATTATGATATCCAGTCTTCAGACCTCAACTTTACCTCTGGAAGTCACAGTTCCTCAGCAAATTCAACTCAGACCTTGAAGAGTTTGAAGTTCAGTTGTGTGAGGAAGTGAAAGTCTCAGCAGAGTTCGGTCGGTGGGACCCTGGGCCGAGCGTTTCCTCGACACCCACGTTGCAGCGTTGATCCAGGGCTGCCGGACAATACAGCGCAGTGTGTTTAAACCAGCCGGGAGAGGCCGAGTGGGCCGACGTGGACACCAGCCAGACCATCCCTGAATATTCCCAACATCCCCCAATGACAGGAAAAGAGGGGAGAGTCCCAGCCGCTCCCTGACTCTGGCAGATATCACCAGGACTCGTCCCACCACAGGCTTCATTGAAATGTAAAGAAAACAGTGAAGACAAAGAGTCACTGTGACCCCACACTCCCTCTGCCTCACACACAGTACCAAGTTAACGCTGAGCAATCCTTCCTCCTGACCTCAGTTCCTTCACATGTCCTTGTCCAAGTCTGTTGAATTCCCTCCAACAGAATTCTCTCTGTCTGACCACATTAACTGGAACTGTCCAGCTGAAATATTAGCTGGCTATGTAACACCACTTCAGGTGATGTTTAACACTCCATCTCATCTTATTTATATGCAGATCGAGACAGAAGGATGAAGGTGATTCTGCAGCAGCAGGAAAACATGACATTACAGTAAAGGTTCAGTTCAGGCAGAGAGTTCACAATGAGCAGGATTAAAGTGTTCGCAGGAAGGCTAGAAAAGACCAGGTGATGTTTGACTGGAAGCAGACGACTCAACACTGTATCGACCTTTCAAGCAGAAGAATGGCATCATGTGACCTTCTCAAATGAAGAGTCATTATCAGGAAACATTTGAGAAGAACCCTTTTCTCATTTGGAACTTGCTTGACAAAGGTTTCTTCTTCTTATTTAACGTTAATTTATAAAAGTTGAGTTGTTGAATGGAACAAATTCATTTATCCCCAAATTGTGTTTCTGATCAGCTGTTTTGTCTGAGCTGAATATGTGACCGAAACTGTCTTGTGTCTTGCATGTTTCTAATAATGTACACCAGTTTGTAGTACTGGAATAATGCAGTTTTTCTTTGCCCTCTCACGACGATGTGTGGACTCAACTTTTCTAACTTCTCAGTGAAGTAAGTGAGGAACCTGCCTTTGCTTCACGTCACTATGAATATTCATGTTTTGTGCCCGGAAATGATTTCTGCTGAGTACCAATTGTTGATTGTTCTCTGGCGTCTCGTGCTCTCTCTCACATAACGACACTGATGTCTTCGTTCCTCCTGCAGGATAATTACATCTTATTTTGAAATGTACATCAGAGTAGTGACGGAGGAGCCCGGTGTTCATTTTAATTGTGAGGAAACACACATGAAGATTGTCTTTGGGCCAGATGTGATGGCGGCGAGCGAGCGAGGGCAATTTGCATTTCATTTTAACGTCGTCGGCAGATTCCTCACAGTGGCGTCGTGTTGAGATGCAGCGAGGAAGAGGCTGTTACCGCACAGTGGTTTTGTTGGGCTGTAGATATTTTCCTGTGCTGACGGAGGGAAGGCGAGCGTGTGTTTGTGAATATATGAAGTCTCCTCCTATAGTAATTAGCCGCAGAGGTTGTAATTGGGCAGAATCAGTCTAAGTGATTTCCGGACTGTCAAACGAGCCAGATTAATTTGAGTGATACTTTTCATTTAGTTAGCATCAAACAGCCCCTCCACTCGTCCTCCATATGGGCGTCTGATGCAACGCTCGCCATTAAACCACCACGGCCAGATGTTCCCCTGCAGCCCCGCCATTATCAATGCAAATTTATTCATTAAACTATTTAATTGTGTCAATGATTGACAGGCGGCGGCGCAATGACGGAGGAATGTTATGAAGCTAATAATCTGTTAGTCTTATTAACGCCCTGTGTCAGCAATATGGCTGTCAACATTTATGTGGATTAACCCTCCTAATGTCGCAGCTCACACACTACACACGTCAGCTGCTCGCCATGACAACAGACGGGCTCACCGGTTGTTGGCACGCCTCCACGTTCACCAAACCCACAATCCCCCTGGTTACCAATCCCCATCCCAACCTGAGAGACAGTCATGGGGGGTAACAAAAACCAAACACACACTGTGTGAACTTAACACAGAAAAGGTCAAAGTCCTGACTCTACCATATACTGCACCCTGCACAGTATCATAAAAATACAGATTTGATCACTTTAAGCCTGCGTCATCTTTTCTTCTGTGGCGTTTGAGTGTTCACTCACCATCTTATTCATGGACCCCTCAGACCGCCTGCAGGTCCCCGTCACCTCTTAGACATATAAACAAGCTTTTCAGGAAAGCATGATCAGACTGATCAGGTGGAATTTCCCTTTTATGCTGTGGTCAACAACATTTTGTCAAAAACAAGGGTACGTCTTTGAAAAACTACAATATGTGGATTATCTTCACTACACTGTAATTGATGTTTCTATGAAATATATTATTTTATGTTGTAGAGAATCTCTTTCTTTTACATGTTGTCTTAATCTTTTATTTATGTAATCTAAACCTGCTGCATGAACAGAGCAGTTACTCACCAAGTTTAGGAGGGTTGAAATGAGAAAGCTCAGCTTTTTGTAGCTCCTCTTTCCTGCAGAAACAGAAGAATGTGCAGCTATCGTTCTCTGATGGACCATTTCTCCTCTCAGACTCACATCGACCATAAAAGTCTGATTTCATCTCCATCTGTCTGCAGAGTATCAACCACCTGAAGAACATTTATCCCAAATTTAAAGGCTGTTCATCACACTGTTAGACTTGGTTTCTTTCTAATGGCACACTAGATAGTATCCACTTTGTGATAATATGATTTTATGGTAAATTATGGCACCCTGTTCCCTATTTTTTCAAACCGTACCCCTGTTAAATGTTTCAGCAGAAACGTGGTGGAGGTAGAAACCCGCTGAAATTCACTTTAGCTGTTTTTTTTATATTTTATTATTATTGGCAATAAACCTTTTATGCTCATGTTCAATACATCTTGAGTTGTGCGACGTAATATGATCTTCAACCTCATCAGACTGAAGATAGTCTTTTAAAAAGAAGAAATGTTTTCTGAAAGTGTCCATTTGTCTTCATATTAGCTTAGCTTAGCTTAGCTAAGGTAGTCGGCCTGCATGGACAATAAACCTTTTGTGAATGAAATGAGGTGAGGACAACCGCTGTCGTGCCAACAGGAAGGAGAGTATATTTTTCTGTCAAGCCTCTGAATAAACTAAAATAAAAACCAGTGCAGCAACTTCATTTGACCGGACTTCCAACATATACACCTCTCCTTAACGAATACACTGTGCATTACACCGCATGTTATCATCCAAAATTCAACAAATCCAAATAAATCGCAGGGTGATCATAAAGTTTGAATTCCATATTGACTCGACATTAGAGCAGCAACTCGGAATTAAGAGCTTTAACATACCGATGGCATTTTTATAAATATATACATTTCTATTAAACAAAATTACATTTTAACAGTGAAAACAAAGACAAACAAAGTCATGAAATGAGTTCAACTCTTAATAAAAGCAGAAATAAACAGAAGGACAGTGATGGAGTAACAAGTTTGTTACTTTCAAAACATTATTTGGAACCATTACTTGGCAATTCTAACTACGTTTTACCTTAAACTCACCTGTCCTCAGCGAGGCCTCAGGAAGTGACGTCACTGACTGGTCAGAGGTCACGCAATGAAAATAAATCAACTGGATCTTTACACAGCACGGTCTCTCCTGTGTCGACTGACTGCACCGACTGATGCAGTTTGGAACAACTAGGTCCGACCTGTTGTCATGATCGAGTCACATTCATAATCAGCTCCACAGTCGTTCTGTGTGTGTCCGCCTCAATGAATGAGAGAGAGATGAATCTGTCACTGATGGTGGTGTGTTGATTGGAACCTGCTTTGACTACAGGGCTTTAATGGACAAACTAACAGAAGAAGAATATATCTGCAATTCATAGACATGATGCTTCCATTATTTGTCATTTTCATTTTAGCAGAGTTCAAATTGGATAAATGGGTTCTGGTTCTAAATCCCTCCCTAACATTTTGGGATTTTGGTAGATCCCAATTTTTTACTTACTAACACCTGTTTGTCCCTTTGAGCCATCTTACAAATGTGCAGCATTCCAGTTTTGTGCTGCCTTCAGGGTTTAAAAAATCTGTATACATGTATGTTTCTGCAGGTTTGCTTTCTCCTGAGCAGAGAGCAGGACGGGCCATTAGGTTTTCTTTTGCAGGATCTTCAGTTAGCTCCATATCGGCCTCTTCACCTGAGGCCAGAGCCTGGACGGAGGAGGGAGTCTGCATCCAGAACCCCTCCGGGGGAGAGTCGATCAGAGGGAAGCTCGACGTCTCCGGCGGTGTTTGTGGAAATCATTGCAGCTTCAAGGTGTGGAGCTGATGCAGGCTCGGTGAGGCGGGGGAAATGCTCTGCATGCGCTTGGTTTAGATTTCGTTGCTGAAATATTTGTGCGTTTCATTATTGACGAGGAGATGACTCCAGACATCCAAACTCCCCAAGCTGTTCCCCGAACCTACAGCCGCCCGAGGTCTGTGAACACCTCTCCTCTACCGCTTATGTTTATTTCATCACACACAAGTTTATTCTGCACTTTTATTTGGGCTTCGTTTAGGTTTAGTTAGACCTAAATAGTGCAAATAGAAGAAGACACATGAAGAGGAGGAAAACAAACCATGTTGTTCCTGTAGTAAAAGTCAAAGTAGAATCATATATATATATATATATATATATATATATATATATATATATATATATATATATATATATATATATATATGTTTTATTTGAATAGTGTTGGAGCTTGTGCAGCTTAAAAGGTTCAGGGAAGACAAGGAGTTGTGGGATGATGAGAAATAAAGAGCAGCTGGATTTTTGTTTCCTCCACAGGCAGACGGACGGACGTCAGGAGGACTGATGTGGGAACAATGACACAGTTATTGGTCTTGAAACAAGCATCTTGAAATTCTTCAGACTTATTATTCAGCCAACAATTAGACCAAGCCCCGGAGCTAGTTCTAGGTCAGAGTGAGAGATTCACACAAGTAAAAAAAAACAAAACACAGTCCTGCCTGTGAGGCTGGACTCAGGGATAACACACCCACTCTTGTTCCCTTGTTGAAGAACAAGCCTCCAACATCCTCGAACACACAGGCAGTTTTACACAGGCACACTTACGTGTGTATGTGTGTGTTATGACCTTGGGCATGTCCAACCCTCAAGGATGTTTTTCTTCTTTTTGTTTTTTAGGCTGGGGAGGAAATGTGCTGCTCAGCGAAGCATTCAGTGTCAACGTGGAGAATTTAATTCAGAACTTCATCTACATTTTTACATGTTTTAGGGAATCACGTTTACACCACTCAACATTCATATAAAAGCATTAGAGCTTGATATTCTAATTGTTAAATATGAACCATTGTCCACAGACATGACACAGCTTCATCTTTAGTTTGTTTAATACAAACAAAGCTGCACTGATCACCGTCAGTCTATTCAGACTGTTAATAAATGTACAGTCCTTAAAGAGGAATAATGGGGTGTGGGTTAGGGTTACTTCTTCAGTTTTTTTATAATATCCTATCCTACACATTATGTAATTAAATGATCTGATAGAAGCTTGTCTTTGACCTTTAGTATGTTGTTTACATTTGTAAATGAAGTTAGTGCAGACTGTTGGTCTGTACCGTGTGTTGTGTCTGGTCAGATCCTCCAATATTAAAACATACTAAATCAAATATTCACAAGTGTTTAAAATTCACATCCACTAATAAATATAAAACCTGTGATTGGTAGCTACAATCAATTAGTGGTGGAGGTGTTAAAAAGGGTGGAAACAGTATATAGAAATAAAAGTGGATAAAAGTTTTATCAGAAAAAAAAAACATATCAAAAAATGTCAAATAACAAAAGTAGTTAATGTGCAGAATGAAAATGTGTTAACGTAAGGGAAAACAAATGGCTGTAAAGAGACACTAGGTGACTGAAAAGGGACTAAAAACCCCAAACAGCTACACAGACACAGACAAGAAGATAAAAAAATGACTGCAAACAGGCACTACAAGGCACAAGACAAGCACTAGAAAATGAACAACCACCAGCACACACACAAGCTGGCAATAAAGAGACAAAAAACGATTAAAAAGACGCAGCACGACTGCACAGAGAAACAAAACCGATTTAGAGAATAAACCTTCACCAGAATTAAACAGAGAAAATCTGATTCCAGTTAAAAAGAATAAAAAAGACATGAAGATGAGAAGTGAAGACCTGTTTGTGTTTTAAAACCAAAGGAGGAGACACGTCAGGAGAGTTTCATTTTCTCCACCTTTCAGAAAACGCTCGTCAGTGAGAGGAGAATAGAAACGTACAGTCGACATGATGCAGCACACGGAGAGTTGGAATAAATGTTGCTGCAGCAGAAGCAGCGTGTCGGCTTTCAGGCCCCATTAGAGCTGAGAGCAACCATCCAATCAAACATCCATCGCTGTGGGACGAGTGGGAACCGACAGCAGCGCTCGCACTCCAGCTCCCCCGAGACCGAGCTTCTATATCCACCCGTAAACACCAACCCTCCTCCTCCTCCTCTTCTTCTTCTGTGATACGCGTTATTACTCTGACACCTGTACCTAACATGTGCAACTTAATGTCTTTTCATATGCCATTTGTTTCCTCCTAAACAAGGTGCAGGGTCCAGGCTGGGTTCGTCCGCTGGGAGCTCCACACCAGCTGGAGGTTTACATACACAAAACGTGCCATAACCTCCACCCCTATCACACACTGCTTTAACCCCCACCCCATACAGACAGACATCATGTCACTATTCATGTGTCAGTATTTAGCAGCAGGTTGGCAGATTCACATGACGACAGAAATAACGTTCTTCTGAAGGTGGATCTGATGAGAAGGCTCATGTTGTCCGTTCTGATCATTCTGCAGACTGTTGCTGACCACACTGAAACACTGAGACAACAGGAAACTGTTCAGCTGGAAAAACATTTCTCAACTACAGTCATAGCTCACACCTATTCACACCCCAACCTATCAATCCATAATCTATAATCACTAAGTGAAAACATCTTGACATTAAGCAACTGGGTTAAAAATCATAAACTGAAATCGAAAAGTCGTATCATTCGAGAAATATTTCTCCTTAGTTTTCAGATTGGTGCAGATCTAACCCTAACCCTAACCCAGGAAGGTACTGTATGGATGGGTCAATATTTCTGCTCCACAGTTAATTAGCTAAGGTTAGTTAGCTCCCTAATGAATATGTTGGTCAGGTGAACACAGGATCTTAAGACATTAATATAATCACTACTCTTTTTTTCCAGTGTCAGATGAACTGTTCTACAGTGTTATTACTCACTGCTGATAGTCTGATGAGTTACTGTGGAGAGCAGGGACTGGGACTATTTACTGCACCTGTAGGACAGGTGAGCAGAAGCGTGACCACATCTAGGTCACACACGTGTGCTTTGCAAACAGCTGTAAACAAAGTGAGTAGCACTGATGAGGCTCCAGGTGGGTGTTCCCATAGGGATGTGATGTGGAAACTATCAGTGACATCATCTGGCTGCTATGATGTCGACCAGTCCTTCAGGTGTGTCACTAAACTGTGACATCACACTGGGCAGGTCAGAGGTGCGGTGAAACAACATTTAAACTATTCACACGTACTCATCATAGGTCTGGAGACAGACTTTTGCTGCTGGTGATGAAACAAACAGGTGTAGTGAAGGCTTGAATGTGAATCTGGAAACTGTGAAACCGTTTTATTTAAAACAGTCTGAAGTCGTTGTGAGTGCAGATCATGATCCTCTCATCACACATTATTAATCACTCTCTAACACTATCACTGAATTTAATTTCCATGAGCAGAACAGTTAATTCACTTTTCCTTTTTCTGCCTTTTTCACTTTTAATTTCTGAGAGCTGTGAGGTCAGAGGTTAATGAGGACGCTCTGGATTTTTTCTCTCTACCTGTTCCATATTACATGAAGTGATCAGTGTGCAGTCAGGTAAGACCCTCAGTAATGACTCTCAGTCTGTTTAATCACAGTCTGCTACAGACGACACATTAAAGCACAGAACAGCAGGAAGAAAAGAAGAAGAAATCTGAAGTCGAGTTGGAAAAGTTTGTTACAGGAAGTGAGTCTGACATGAAACAAAAGGTCTGAATGTGCCGAGAAGCATCACGATCGCAAACAGACGTCAAATAACAAGCAGGCATGGACATTTCACAGTGGTCTGAGAAGGACGAAGGGACGTGAATGCGGACTGTGCACTCTCTGAGGTTCAGGTTCAGTGTGACATTAGCTTTCATAGCTGTACTAAAACTAGACAAACGGAAGCCAATGAAACAAATGAGATAAAAACAGTTCACTTCTTTATTTATCCATAGTGGAAAATGAGACACTCTTAGATGTGTGTGGCACATGTATGAGAACCAAGGTTTTGAGTCAGGTGTTTAAATCGATGGGTCGACAGTCAGGTGTGAGTCTTTATTTAAAGTAGAGAAAGTTGGGTCTGATCTTGACAACAAATGTTTGTAAAAGTGAGTCATGGTTTAAACAAAGAAAGTTTTTTAAGGCCTTAGAAGAAGAGTTGGAGACAAAAGTTGAACTTTTAGTCTTGAATGAGAAGCTGTTATGTTTGGTGATGACCAACTCCTTATCCGTCTTAAGAACCTGATTCCATCTGTGAAACATGGTGGTGGCAGTGTAAAGTTGGAGACCTTACAAAATACAACTGTATACAGGATTTTACAACCGAGACAGTGGAGAGCAAAAACTCCCTTAGAGGAAAAAAACAGACTCAGGGTGGGGGGCCATCTGCCTCGACCAGTTGGGGTGAGTGGAAAGAGGAGAGAGAAAAGAACAGCAGGCAACAAAAACAACAAGCAGCAGAAACACTGGACGGGTTGGTAGAACCAGTAACTGGACTCTGGAGATATACAGCTTGAAGGAGGAGGATACCTGCAGAGGAGAACAGAGAGATGGAGACAGAGAGGAGGAAACACAACTACAGGAGAGAGAAGACACAAAGTTAATGACATGAAATGGTAGAATTAGAATGGATAGAGGAGAAAGGAGAGAGGAGAGGAGCTCAGTGTATCGGTAGAGGTCCCCCAGCAGACTAACCTATAGCAGCAGAACTAAGAGATGGTTCAGAGTCACCTGATCCATCTCTAACTGCTGAGTTGAAGATGTATTTATGGTTTTCTTATTTATTTTTTAGTGGTCGCTGTGGCTCAGGAAGTAGAGCAGTCAATCACAGGATCAGTGGTTCAATTCCCGACTCCTCCTGTCACATGTCAAAGTGTCTTTGGGCAAGATACTGAACCCAAGTTGCCCCGGGTGAGTCGGGTCAGCTGCAGGCAGCTCTGCCATCAGTGCGTGAATGAGACTCAGTGTAAAAGTGCTTCGACAGTGCAGGACATTTACCACTGATCACAGTTCCTGTTTATCCTGTGTTGGACTGAGCTCAGTTCAGAATTTCTTCACGTCACCTGAAGCCCCTCAGTCTGTTTCCTGTAATAACGTCCAACAGGAGACATGACAGTGAATCCTTTTTCCTCAGCAACAATAAAACAGCAGTAAATGTTTCTCCTTCTTTTCCTGAGCTGTAAACTGGACCCTGGTTTTGATTCATACAGTGTGTACAGAATGGTATTTTCTGATATGTACGACATACTGATGTGTCTGATTCCTGTTTTTATTTCTACTAACTAAAGGTTCTGTTCAGAAATCAGGTTGTTCTCCTCGAATCTGTTCATGAACTAAACTCAACATGTTGGATTCTGCAGAAACCAGATCTGGATTTGACTCTTTGTCATTCAAGTTATCAACAGCCCTGACTTGGTTACTGCAGTACTGCAGTAGTACTGCAGTAGTACTGCAGTAGTACTTTAAACTCCCAAAATGTGGAGTAAAATTCAAACTTCAGCACAGGTCAGCCTCCCCCCCCCCCCCCCCCCCGGTCTGCCCCCTCCACAGTGATCGTACTGTAAATCTCCCCTCATCTAAAACTCTGCACCTGTGGCCCCCAGCGGCTCCTGATCCGAGGGCCACAATAAACATGTCAGTCCGCCCCGCCTCCCCCACTGGCCCCCATAAATAAACATAAAACACAAGAGAAGTGCATGCTGGGAGGAGCCAGGGGTCATTACAGTGTGTGTGTGTGTGTGTGTGTAATCACCAGCAGGGGACTGCAGCAGGTCGAGCTGAGGAGGATTTATCATTTTTATTCTGCAGGATTGAAACCTCCTCCCACTGTCAGCACTCTACTGGACTCTATTGGACTCTACTGGACTCTACTGGGCCACTCGTGTGTGTGTGTGTTCACACTCTCAGAATTGTATTGTAGATTCTAGTGAAGGTCAAACATTCTCAGCAGACCCGTCATGTTGGGTTTTGTGTGGATGTTTGTAGCCTACACATAAAACCCATAAAACCCGGTCTGTGGTCTGAGTATTTCACTTCCTCGGACTTTGAGTGTATTTGCAGAGTTGAGCAGTGACTGTAGGAAAAGAACCTGAATCAGGGGCCCAGCAAAATAAAATCACAACAACCAAAAACAAGCAAAAAGAGTTTGTAAGAGATCAATAACTAGAAAGTTCAAATAATCAAAGCTCCAATTTCACAATGTCATTTTGAACTGTGACTAAAATCTTAGTTTGAGACATTAAAAATAAAAATAGGATCTTCTAAAGGTTCCAATTTAAACCTTCTTTACTTAAAATGGATCAAGAACTTCCATTAAACATTTCATTTGATGTAGAAGATCTGGATCCACATCATCAGGTCCGTTTTCCCTCTTGTTGGAATTTTTACTGGTTTTTAACGACACCCAGTGGTTAAAATGGCCGCCCTACTCTCCCCTCCCTCCCTCCCCCCACTCCTTTCATTCCTTCCTTCCTTTCGTCATTCCTTCCTTCCTTTCTTCCTCCCTTCCTTCCTTCCTTATTCTTTCTGTCCATCCTCCAGCTTTTCTTTCTCCTTCTCTCCTTCTTTCTCCTCATGCCTCCCTCCATCCTCTTTTTGTTTTGTCTTTATATTTTATATATTTCCTCCCATCCCCCCCCCCATCATCCACCTTTTCCACCTGTGATTCACCTCAGCAGATTGTCTTTCCTGCTCCCTCGTCTCTCCTTCTTTTTCCTTCTGCCACCTCCATTCCTCCCTTTCATCCCTCCTTTTATTTCTCTGCATTTCCTTCCTTCCTTCTTCTCCTCCCTTCCTTCCTCTCTTCCTTCTTCTCCTCCCTGCCTTCCTTCTCTCAACAACTCCTCTGTTTTTCATATTTTTTACATTTCTCTTTCATCATCCACTCTCCCTCCATCTCCGTATCCCCTCTACCCCCCTCCTCTCTTCTCCATCCTCACATTTATATTTTGCCACTTTCCCTCCTCCCTCCGTCTTTCTCCTCCTCTTTCTACCATTTCTCTTTTCATTTTTTTACATTTCTCTGTATTTCCTAACCTCTCCATCCCTCCCTCTTCTCGCCTCCATCCTCACATTTATATTTTTCCACTCTCCCCCTCCCTCCCTCGCTCTTCACAAACACGCCTGTAACCATGCCCTTTCCCTCTTCAAACTAATTACCTCGGCTACCTTGTACCCGCAGCCCCGCGGGACCCCAACAACTGTCAGACCAGTATTATTTTTGAAATTTAAACAATCATCTTACGTGCGCTGCTGCTAAGATCCTGGCCTTTTCGGCAGCTTCGACCTTCAGTAATTAATACCCCAGGGCCCATTATTGGCAAAGCCTTTATCCTCTGGGCCAAGAAGCCTCTAACCCGCTAATTACGGCCAAGCAGCTAATCTTCCAGCCGGCTGATTGACAGCTACACCTATTCTACTAATTGCCTGTTGCAGACAACACCTGGTGAACCGCAGCGCCGGGGGAGAGCGCCGGGCTCCGACAACGCCTATGGGTCCTGGGGGAGGCCAAACAAGTGAGAGAGAGTGTGAGGGGTTTGTATTGTCTTTATGTGCAGGGGGAGGCGATGGAGTGGAAGCTGTTTAGTCTGTGTTTGTGCATTTTTATTGCACATATGGAGAGATGGGGTGAACACAAATGTGTGTGCAACACGTCTCTTAGAAGACGCATGAAAACAATAAAAGAAGATGATGGAGACGTTTCCTCCACGTCCACTCTCGTCCATTCCTGAATGTTGAAAGGTAATTTAACCCTTGAATCGTTGACCTCCCACACCCACTGTCTGTCCTGTTGCTCTGTGAGCGCACCGAAACAAAACTCCAACACCGGCCTCATGCACAAACCAGCCTTAACAGATTTCATCTTATCTGTGAAATACAAGCAATTTAAGAGGATCTTCGCGTTGTCTCGTCCAGACCTGTGAGACCTGAACAGCAAAACAAACACTAATTTCACTTACGCCGTGTCTACACTGTGCTGGAGTCTCGCATGAACCTCACATGAGACTCTGGGCGCATGTTAACTCGCGCACTGGAAGCATTTTGTTTACAAAGAGGACAGAGAAGAGGCTGCAGGACACACAGAATAAGAGAAAACTACCATTCAAAACCAGTGCATAAGATGCCTGTCACTTTTTCTCTAGTACATCAAGGCTAAACGTTCACGTTCACGTTCTTTGAGACATCACTGAGAATAGAAAACAGATTAAATTAATCAGCTGCATGTAGCTGTCAACAGCTGAATCTGCCACATTCAGGCCACAATATTTCTATTAAGTGTTCAGCACTGAAGAAGGAAGTGTTTGCAGCAGAAGCAGAACTAGAGCTTGTTAACTGTTAATGTTAAACTACTCACTTATCAACTGACTTTGTAAAAATTGTGTTGATTTGTTTGGTTTGCTGCTCGGTTAATCTCAAAGGTTTTCACACATCCCCAGGACTCCATGATCTTCCCTTCATCTCCACAGTAGTCCAGTTCTTCTGCTACATGGACACTTGGAAGTCCATTATTGAGCGGCTGGTTAATGTAGTGGTAACATCACCACCTTCCATGTGGGAGACTGGGGTCGAATCCCAGCTGGGCATGTGTAACTGGTTGTATCCAAATTATGGACCAGCATAAGTAATGTTTAATATCTCCTCCAGTGTATGGATGGTGGTGTTGTGTGTGTGTGTTGTATACTAAGAAAGACTTCCCATCAATTAAATAATCAAATAAACCAATTTTAAACCAATCTAAACAGCGTGTGTGGTTACTCTACATTGTTGACGGCTTCAATCAATATTCTTAAGCAACGTTTTGGACGCATTTCATCCACACTCAGCAGAACAACAGTAGATTTAGTATCTTCGGCCACTGGTGCAGAAGCTTTTCAAGAGATGATAGACGTTTATCTCTCAGATCTTTGTGTTTGAGCTGCTTTTACAGTAAAGGTCAGTGAGGCCTGTTTGCTACTCAGTCCTGGTACTTTGTTGTACTACAGTTTTTAATCGGCGTGTTGGCGAGTTGGGGTTTGGAGAATAAGTCTCAGTGATATCTGAGCGTCTGACAGCAGCAGACGTGGAGAGGAGTGATGTCTGAAGGCAGTCGGGGGGTTAGGGACCTGCTGTCAGTCTGCCTCGGTCTGACGGGCTGGCGGGGGGAAAAGGCCACGGCTCTGAGGCTCAGCGTGGGGCCGTAGGCGTGAGGACGACGCCGACCGCCCGCCATGACGAGAGGCTGCCTCGCAGTCCGACGGGACGCCCAGTGCCATCGTGTTGTGCAAATGTAACCCATCACCCCCACGGCTCCTGACCTCAGACTGGCAAGCGGGTCGATCGATTGATCTAAATAACATTATGATGTGATTAACATAATCGGCCTGCGGAGGGGCCCGGTCGGCCCCGGCAGACTGGACCACACAGCAGGCAGCGGGACGACAGAGCCACGCCACGGATCACAGAGTCAGAAAATCCATCTGGAGAGATGCTGTGCTGCAGCCAAATGTAGATCTGCAGATAATTATACATCAAGTTGGAGAGGAACAGAAATACTGGTGCAGAGCTGGAGGTGTCAGGAATCTTTTCTTATCAGAGTTTGTCATTATGGAATAAAGAAGATTCTTGGAATTAAAACACAGGTTGTCTCCTGGCAAACAGACAATTTAACACATCTGAGGAATAAGGCTTCAACAGATGTGCTAGTAATTTTTTCACACTTTCCTAGAACACAAAGAGTGATGTTATGCTGACCCAATTTATTCCTCAAGTCCAAGGAATTCAGTGTTAGCAGTTAACATAAATATAACATTAATAAGAACATAACAACATCTATATTGTGCCTATTAATAGGATTAAACTATGAGAGTATAAAGAAGCAGCAAATAGGTCCAGTATGAATGTTCCTTTTATCTTCAGCCAACATCCAAAAACGAACAGTAAGAACTAACTGTGGGTGAGAACCTGGACAAATGTTTTCTACTGTGGTGACAAAAAAAGTTCTACACATGAAGAATAAGGTTCCAATAAATGACTATGACGAGCGGATGTCAACACTTCATATGTAAAACAAGAGAGAAATCAATTAATTTGATTGATTGATTGAGCTGTGTCCAGAAATGAATGAAACCCATGTAAATCCGAGGGGAGCTGCACATCCAGATGATCATTATCTACATGTTCATTACTGACAAACACTGGGTTCACTTTATGAAAAGTGGCATGTGGTCACTCGTAAAACACAATCTAGCTGCTTTAGCGCGGAAAAACGTTTTATCCATTTTAGAAACAATTGTCTAAATAGAGTATAAAAGGTTCCAGAAGAAACCACAAATGCAACAGCACAGAGTTTTTACCAGTCAACAAACAGCCACAGTAAAATAATGTCCACAGTTTCAGTTTCAGTTCAGCTGAATCAAAGTGAACTGATGAATATTTGATCAATGTTTAGTCGTCATCTTCAGAAAGTGAAGCTCAGTGATTGGATGTTTGTCAGTGAAATGCACCATGGGAGTCGTAGTTGACGTGTCTGCTCTGACTTTTGTACCTTCTAACAGTTGATTATGTTTTTCCACTGATGACTCAACCAGGAGAGTGTTACTGTTCATCATTAGTGTGTGTGTTCCTGACCGGTGGTCTGCAGAGTGTGTCATGGCGGCAGCTCATTTATCACTGTGGTTGCCTTAAGATGATTAATCTGCTGTTGAGACTCACAGCTGTGAAGAGAGACCCAGGGGGCGCTGTGGAGCTGCTGCTGCTCAGGGAGGGGTGGTGCGTGTTGACTGCTTTCTTAATGCGTGGAAGTGTGTGCGTGTTAACATGCATAGCGTATGTGCAGTTCGTGTGTAAGCGTGACCATATGTGTATCGGACTGTCCTCTCCTTGCTGGTCAACAGTGAACAGTGAAGTGCTGAACAAAGCTGCCATGTTTGGTCCAGTCCCAAACAAATGGATGGCACGTGGTGAGAATGTGGTCCGACCTCCATCCAGCCCAAACCATGTGACCTGAACATATCTAGAAGAACCTGGACCCCAACAGAAATGCTACAGACAGTCACAGCAGTCTGTGAACGAACTGATCCCAGTGAGTGAAGATATAAACTGACGAAGGTGGATCAACGACTCAAATGTGACTAAAACCAAATGAAGGTCAGGAGCCAACATTTCCTCTGCTGATCACCATGAAGACTTGTGGTTTTGTGTGTTGGGGAACATGTGAGTGTTTGTGTCTCTGAGGTTTTAAGGGTTTCCAGGACTTTCCATTTTACGATCTGTTTCCACCTCCACCCGCCCTCCTCACCCTCACTGGGGCTTCTGGGTAGTGATGGGGGGACCTCCTGCTCCATGGCTGTAAAAGCAGCAAATGGAGCAGAAAAGTACTGGGAGGAAAACGACAGCACGGTGGCATCACATCCTTCCTCTCTGCCTCTCCGAGCGCCAGATTCTGGACTCTGAGGAGTCCTGGTCCTTGCGTCAGCTCTCAGGTCGACTTTAATGTTGGGTTAAATGACACTCGAGCTCCCTGTGTGGATTTTCTCCAGCTTTGTGTTGACTCTTTCCACTGCTGACTTTCTGAGAGGAAATGTCTTCACTGCAGTGAGATGATAGTAGTAGTCAGACTCTTGGACTCTTGGACTCGGGAATCTGGGCAGAGAGATTCAGTTTATAAGTCAGGAGAGAAAAGCCACTCAGAGATATCATTTCTGTTTCTTCCTTGGATGAAATCAGGTGTCCATATGTGTTCTGTTTTCATGAGTTTCCCCTGGTGTAATCACAAGTTGGAAGTTGATGTGAACACTATACAGAAACTGATATGAAGTTAACTTTAGAAATGTGTTGATTTGAGCAGCACAGGTTTCTTAGTCTATGGGAATTTCTAAAATTACTTCAGAGCAGCAGAACATGCTTCAGAGTTTGTGTCCACCTGAACTCTAGCACTCCTTCTCTTTTAACTCAGTTTTTCATCTCCACCAGCTCCTGTTCTTAGAAAACAGCTGCTAAAAATGACTCAGAGAGCAGAGAGAGCGAAGCCAGAAATGAATGAAACCAATGTAAATCCGAGGGCAGCTGCACATCCAGATGATCATTATCTACATGTTCTATTTTCATTACTGACAAACACTGGGTTCGCTTTATGAAAAGTCACACGTCGTCACTTGTAAAACACAATCTAGCTGCTTTAGCATCAAACCTGAAGCAGAGCACAACAAACAAATCCTACGGTTAAAGACACCAGTTGACCACCATCAGGCTTTGATGCAATAAATAGAAACTGTGGATCAGAAAAAAGAAAAACTAATGTGTCAGAAAACTGAAGCCTCTGGCTCACAAATATGTACAGAAGCAAACAGCTGATTCTTCAGCACAAACATCCGACATGTTTCAGGATTTTACTTTTTTTGTAACTTGAGGTGAAAATGTCCAAACAAAGGCTTTAAAGAATCCTGCTCGTGTTACTGACACCAGTCAAATTCAATTTGAAAGCTTGGTTAAGACCAAACTTCTATTAAAGTACAAAAATCCATTGACAGGGACATGAAGTGGCTTTCTTCATCTGCATAACTAAGAGCCGGATTCAGGCAACACAAAGGCAGGAAAGAGGTTCACTTATGACAAAGGAGAGGGGGGAACCAGATTACTGGGGTGATGCACAGAACCACGGTACGACCTACTAAATATGAACAGAGCTATGGACGATGTCAAGTTTGATGGTTGTTGAAGACGGGATTAACGAAGCATCAGACACACTTGCTAATGGACTTTTCAAACATTCAGGACATAGACCCTGTTGGTCCAACTTTTATTCTCCAGTTTATTTTAAAAAATCCTGCAAAGAGTAGTTCTTGCTCACTTCAGTGACAATTAACTGAGTCATTTCAGTCTCGCTAAAAACATCGGAACAGGGAAACAGCACTAATAATTTCTTGACGTGTTTTACCATTCTTGTCTTGTTCATCTTGTCATCTCACATTCTCAACTCGTACACAACGTTGTTTGATAAAAAATTATTGTTCTCAGTGTTGCGTCACTATCGGCGTCCCACAAGGCCCTAACATTGGCCCTGTCGTGTCTTTGATTTATCAGGTTTTCAGGAACTCTGGTATCCATTTATCCCTTTTCACTGTTATGCAAATGACACAACTCTGTTTGTTCACTATACATCTGCTGTCTCACAAATTGTTTAATGAAATGGAAGTTTTTCAAACAGGGCTGAGGTTCTTCTCTAGATTCAACCTTTGTCCAGACCTTCCAACTTTTAAATGATCTTGTTTCAACCCTTTTAGCCTCTTTAGGCAGTTTGGTTTTGTATCTACAAGCTGTATTTTCTTCTAATTGTTTGTCTTGTGTATAGTGGTCTTCACATTCAGACACATTATTACTGTCCATTCTCTGTCCATTACTGTCCATTTATCATAGGGTTGGTGGTTCGATACCCGGCTCCTCTGGTGCATGTGACTACGTCTTTGGGCAAGACATCGAACCCCAAGTTGCTCACTTATAAGACCTCAAATAAAGCCAGGTATTAAAGGAAACCATGAGCCCAGAGGTGTAATTATTGTTGAGAGGGACACATTTGCGTAATTTGGAAAAAGGGGGTATGAACTCCCAGTGCCCCCCTCCCTGCCTGCCATCTCATGTCGCCGTTACACTTTAAACATGGAGAGAGGAACTCTTTGAGTGTTTGAATTGTCTGATACGAACAAACAAAGCAGATCTAGGTTCCACAGTGTGACACAAATGAAAAACATCACGGTAAAACGTGATAAATCGAAACTCTGGACCTTCCAACATCAAATCAGCAATTGTGGTACATGGGTAAATGTGACCTGAGGGGAGGAAGAGGAGTGAAGCATCGCGGGAAGAAAACACAGGGGCCGAAAGGCACACAGAGCTGAAATGCCAGGCCCCTGAAGGGCCCCGTCTGACAGAGTAAAACAGAGAAGAAGAAAAATATAAAACAAAGACTGCAGCACAAACTCTGCTTTAGACAAATAGTGTTCCCTCTGCAGTTTGATTGGATGGTTTCACGTTGTTAAAGTGAATATTTCACAGATAATTGTTGTGGTATCTTTGTCCATCATCTCTCTGGGTAATAACAACTAATGTTGTAATAATGATTTTACTAATGAACTCACAGTTATTGAAATTTCTCCTCTGAAAAAGGTTCAGTACGAAAACACAAAGGTGTTTTTGTGAAGAAGGACACGAATCGTTTTAAAGATCCAGTTCATACCGTGTGACGAAAAACACTTTTCCTTGTCCTCTGCAGCAGCTTGTGTCCCTGCTCTTCGACTGTCAGGCTCAGAGTCTAATGACACAGAGCCAGACTTAATGCACCTACCAAGGCAGTGATTATCACCTCTGTAATCCTACAGTTCATTAACCCACCACCACCACCACCACACCTCACCCCGTTTAATAATTAAGTTGGAGAAGTGCGGGGCTCCTGGGATCATCCTCCTCCTCCCCCTCACTAATGCACACATTAACACCGGTCCTCTGCTGGATTTCAGAATAAAGGTGAGTTCAGGATCTGGTCTAGTCCTGTGGAGGGATGGGGTCTTGTTAGAGATGGTTTTATGTGTCAGTTGATCATCATCAGTCTGGTTGTTGCCTAAATAAACTTTATGTTGCTGATGGGAAAATGTTTTGTTAAACCTCTGCAGACATTAACAGGGAATCTGAATCTCCCTAAACCTGAATCCAGATGCTGGAGGAAGGTAAAGGCTCTTTTTCAGACTCTTTTCAGGAGTGGTCTAAGATCCTGTAAATAAAAAAAGAGGAACTCTTCTGCATTTAAAATAAAGACTTAATAAATTGTTCGAATCACATTCACTTAAACCAGCCAGCCTCCTGAAATGATGTTTCTATACAGGTACAACTGGATCACAGACTTCAGACATGATACTTTGAACTAACCTTAACCAAAGAGCTCTAGTAGCCTAAATTTAAACACACATGAGACTCTCTGGAGTCAAACCCAGGCCGGTGGTGTGAGTCCTTCGTACGTCCTCCATCCACCCCAACTATCGCCAATAGCAGCTCCATTCATTTAGAAGCTGGAACATAATCCATCCAGGAATCAGTCCAAAGCTAGTTGTGTTTGCAGTGTAGCTAATTTTTAGGAGACAGTATTGAAATAAAGGTCAACTGTTACTGACTCATGAGTCATGACTCATTAAGAATCTTTTAAAGACTCTACTGGTTTGGGTTTAATTTGGCCACATTTGGTGATCAGACACTGATTCCAGAAACGTGCACTAAGAATTTAATGCTGCACTTTACACGCATTGCAATTCTTTGTGTGCTGAAAATGCAGCTCAGGGTGTTTGTGCTAAACTCGGCCTCAAGTCAGTGATTCAGAAATTACATTGTGATCTTTCACAGTATGTATATTAACAGGCTTTGCCAGTCTGACAGTATGACATGTATGTTCATGATCAGTACATTTTTTTCTTTACCTACAGTAATGAAACTGAAACCAAATGAAAAATTTAGATTGATCCGAAAAATACTGCAAAGAAATAAACAGTCCACCATATAAACATGGAGATTAATACAATTACATTCTTATGTATGTATGTGCTCGGGACGAGGACGGCTTCCCTCAGCGAGGTTTATGTCTGAAGCCCCGAGCGCTGTTGAAACTCTGCTGGACCGTGGTGAAATCTGTAAACATTATGAGGGAAGTCGACTCTCCTGCCGCCTCCGAGGACTCGCTGCTTCATACATAATGCAGACGCAGAGTTTGACCGCTGGCCTGCAGCTGACTGGCCGTCTTGGGGTCGAGTGGGGGGTGAACGGTCCATCTCCAGCAGCCTCGATGACTGACTGCCCGGACCCCCCAAAACCCAACGGACTCACAGAGTGAAATCAATGCAGGTGGATTGAGGTGCTGCAGGATTATCAGAGCACATCGACTCTGTTTTCACTTTATTCTTTCACATGTGGATGAAGATGAAGAGACGAATCCTCCGAGTCAGTTTGTTTGTGTGATTTGATGCAGAATAAATGAGAGAAACAAACAAACAGCTCTCACAGCGTCCCCCGGAGGCTGCAGAGCTCACTACAGCATCAACACGAACCGACCATCGAAATCTAAGAAGGTTCATCCTGTGGAGCGTTTCAGATTTCACTATGACTGGGAAAACTGATATGAATTAATGAAATGCAGCTATTAACAGGCTGAAACGCCCCAAAGTCAACAAACCAGCAGCAATGTGTGATAATCATGTAGAGAACCCAGCAGACCACAGCATAGAAGATGACCCTGCAACCACAGGCTCATAGAACATCCACAGCACGGTACTGCTGAAGGACCTGAGTCTCCTCAGAACGAACAGCCGGGTCAGTTGCTTTTGTGTTTTTTGTCCAGTTGTTAAGTCTGTAGTCAGATAGAACCTCCACCTCTTCACGCCAAATAGAAAAAGGATTGACAGGATACAGGGTGAAGAGGAAGGGACACACAAGTGGATCACCTGTGCTGCAGACAGGTGTCAGAAGGTCAGTGAGAGAGGTGCAGGGGCCGGCAAAGGAAGAAGACCAGTAAAGTCTGATGATGGTATTATTGTGTTTTGTTTCAGTACACATTCTGAAAAGTAACTAGTAACTGTTAACTAGTTACTTAGTGGAGTAAAAGTACAGCATCAGTTGTTCAGCTGGTGTAGCAGTCGTCCATAAACCCCAGTCAGTGGTTCGAGTCCTGGTTCCTCCTGGTCACATGTGGGAGTTTTTTTGGCAGATACCAAAACCCTGTAGAGCAGAAGTGTCAAACTCAGGTGTAATTATATTTGTATTACATTATATTATATTTATTTTCTATTTATATTATATCAGAGCTGATATTTATATTATTTTGATAATTATATCTGTGTTGTTGAAGATGAACAAACACCACCAGGAGTCATCTCACTAATAAACACCTTCACTCAATCAGCTCAGAGCCGAACCCCAGACATCTAAGAAGAGATACCAGGTACCTGTGCTGATCGAATGAGCATCAGAGTAAATCAGAGTGGAGCAAACACAGTTTGAATGATGCGTCTTTATGCCCTTTTTCTACTCCAAGACATGGACTACTAATAGTTTTTATTGAAGTAAATTATTATTATTTTTTGATTTTTTTGTTGTTGGACTGTGAGAAAAGATTTTCATTAAAAAGAACTTGAAATACTACAGATAGAGACATAATAAATTATTTTATTCATTTAAATAAGAAGCGAATACCACTGATGTGTTTTATTTCAAATGTAATTTCTCATCTTTTATTATATGAATTTTTACTTGCTCCAGATTCAATGTTTATGCAAAACTACAGTTTGTTTCTGTATTAAAAGGTTCAACATTACAGATCTGGAGAGATGGGAAACATGCACAATTGCAGTTCATTTTTCAATATATATTGAGTTTGGCCCACGACTTTGTCCCAGTTTTAAATTTTGGCCACTGTGAATTTGAGTTTGACACCCCCGGTGTAGAGGCTCCATCACATGTATGAAACTGTCCAACAACACTTTCCCTAAAGGGATCATAAAACATGTCCTCATGATCGTTATTATTATTCATCTCTGAAATGTAATGAAATGTAAGTTTGAAGTAGCAGAAGATAGAAATAATCTAGCAAAGTAGAAATGCCTCGAAATTGTACTTCATTTTACTCTGTGCTGCTGTTGTAGGGAAATGATATACATATATATATATATTATAGTTAGTCTACTTTAAACTAAGACAAACCTTTCTTTAGGAAGACTTCCCATTAACTTACGATGTCTTTCCTTTGGAACCGGTCTTTCTAAGGACTGATGCTGTAGTTGTTGTATTATTGTTTTGTTTATATAACTGTCTCCTGCACCCCAACCGGTCGAGGCAGATGGCCGTTTAACTTGAGCCTGGTTCTGCTGGAGCTTTCTTCCTCTAGGGGGAGTTTTTCCTCTCCATTGTCTCCTGGTGCTTGCTCAAGCTGATCTTGTTGGTCTACATGTGTTTTTGTCTCTTTTGTGAAGCAAACATCTAAAATATGTTTAGAAAAGTGCTCTATAAATACATTTTATTATTATTATTTATTATATTGTCTTTTGTAGAACGAAAGATGGTTCTGTGTTGGAATAAGTTTCTGGTACATGAACTGAATTCAAACACTCATTCCTATTGTAGTTCTGGTCAAAACGATGCACTCATAATCTAATGGTTAGATCACATGCTGCCCTGTCTGCCTCAGTAAAAGGCTAAAATACCAAATTAATAAATAACAGAATCACTCAGATATTTTACTTTTAGGTAAAAAAGTAGAGTCTGACTCCAACCACTGACGTATGTAGTGTGTGATCACTTCACGTCTAATTTCTTTAATTTATTACGTTTTCTTATTCATTTAACTTTATTTATTGTACCTTGACGTGAGCTTAGAGAGATTCTGGAGCGTCCCAGTTCAAAACTAAATAGAAGCCCCTGTCTGTGTATTCAGACCTGCCTGTACAAACCTTCATTTCCCTGTTTAACTTCAACGCTTTGAAAACGAGCGCAGAGGCTCAGAGGCCAATTCCAGCAGTTCTTTCTGTTTTTTTCCATTTTTAATGGAGACATGATTTATTCAAATGACAAACCTCTCCTTCCTCTCTTTTTCTTTTCCTGGGTGCTAATGTCAGATTACTTTACTAGCCATTCTGCTCTTGATAAATGACCGAGACAGGCTGTAAAAAATAGATCAAAACCACTGGGATGAGAACGAAGAGGAGGAGGAGGAAGGAGCAGAGAGGCCGTTAAATCATTTCCCTCTGCCGCCCGACAGGCCTCAGAAAATGCCACCCATTATTCGAGTGCCGCGGCTAATCAAAGCTTCAGAGTGATTAGAGAGGAGGAGACGCAGCAGCAGCACCTTAACAAGCCATAATCACTGCGGCTGAAATATGGAGCACTTCACCGCCGCTCACTGTATCACAGGCCACAGCACAAACTGTCTTATTACTACTTAAATATGTAATTAAGCAATTATGTAATTGTCCCAAGGAGCTGAGGACCATAGTAAGCAGCTTTAGACGAGAGACACTTTACCGTCTGAAAACACTGGAATACAAATACACTTAGATTAGATAGATTTCCATTATTAATTCACTAGATTAAAAAAACTGAGGGTGGGTCAGTTTACAGTTTTTAGGAGTCACAAAATGTATGAACAATCAAACTCATGAGTCAGAATTGTAGACAAAACCTAGTGATGATATTAAATATTTTACTTCAACAAATGTTTCTTATGTCCAAACACGTCTATTTAATAATGTCACATCAACATCACAGAAACTGAACACATATTCACATCAACCGCTATTAGTATCAGTGGTGAACAAAGTAGAAAGGGAAGGTGCGTTAAGTCCCGACAGTGATATTAAAAATGTATTAAAATTAAAAATTATAATGAGAAACAATCAAGTCAAAATGATCATTAAAGATTATTATTAAAGTGAAAATTATGAGACAGCAACAGAAGTATTTCAAAAAAAAAAAAAAAAATTAAGTCAAAAATGATGAAAACTGAAACTTGAAAATAAAAATAAAAGTTTGTGATACACACGTTTTACATTTAGTCAAAAAAGACAATTAGTAAGTCAATTTTATTTCTATAGCACATTTAAACACAGCAAATCTGATTAAAATAACTGACTAAAAGAATTAAGAAGTAATTATTACAATTGTTACTGTCCGACGTAAAATCTTAAGATACTAAGTCAGGACTCCGGTTCATAGGAAGTTTTCACTTTGTTTCAGCTGTAGGAAGGGAAACAAACACATGGGTCTGATTTTACAGCCACAAAGTTACAGTACCTGCAGTACACACTCCAGTCACCTGCTTTCAGAGATCAGTGCCCAACCTGGCAACCTTAAGTCCAAAGAAGCAATTTAAGACTGAGAATTACTAGAACCAGTAAATCAATGTGGGGATAGTTAAGAGAGGAGCTCGGCACGCTGTCAACCAACAGTGTGACCGGGCCGAACTACAAGAACTGACAAGGACAAGCTTCTTCCATCCACAGCAGCTTTTCTCGATCGTCACTACACAACCAAATTCAACTCTATGCCAAACATTTTGTGTCAGGTTCAAAGCATGTTGCCAAGTTATTTGACAGTGCTAACGAGTCTCAGACAGCTGCTGGTAGTAGGTGAGTTCAACACTTCAGCCTATAGAGGCACATCTACTGTAACTGAAGGGTCCACAAACCAGACAAACTGCGGACAAATATGTATACTTCATAATAAATAATGTCCACCAATGGTAATTCCAGTATTAAATTGAAAAAGACACTTGTAAATTCATATGAATACATTTATCTTTTATTCTTTCTTATGTTTCTACAGGACAGAAATAGTTAAAATAATGTGAAATAAAGAAATGATCAAAAATCAATATTACATAGTAATCCTGACACTTCCTGAAGTTCATGTGTAAATGTACGGGGTAACAATCAGGTTTTAGGGAGCAGGTATCATACAGTGTACCTGTGCACAAAAAGTTCTTTCCAATCTTTACAGAAAGTCGCAGTCATTTCCTAAAGCAGCTGCTGACTGGACTGTTCTTGTCAAACTTAACATGTAAAGCATTTGTTGGATCTTCAGAAGTGATTGAATCCATATTTCACCTCCAGTGAGTATCTGTGGCAGCAGGACGGTGAGGTAAAATAAACTACAGCGTGTGTGTGTTTACGGTAATGAAGCAGCTTGTCGGTGAAAGTCTGGTTCACTGATGTGGATTTAATGAGAAAAATATCATGTAACCTGTGTAAGAGTGTTTTCTGTGGTGGTACTTGTCCTGCAGCACAGGTTACTTCCTGCAGTCTCTCAGAGCGGATTACGTGGAGCTGAGCTGCAGATTTATTTGATTCCTCTCTCCTCTGGTTGTCAGCAGCAGCCTGACAGCAGAGTTTTTCGCTCGTGGCTAAAACAGTGAAGTTCATCCCATCACACTCGTCTAATTGCCATCGAGGGGAAACTGAGAGTCGACTCTCTCATCTCTGAGAGCTGGCTGCCCATGATAATGACCCAGCACATTTCTCTTCCTGAGCTTCCACAACAAGACTGTTCAAGGCTGCGTTAACGATGGAGCACTCGGGTTTTCATAATACAATGACAGCAGAGCTTCCACACTGCAGGATCTATGTGTCAGGATTACATTTTGCTTTTCAGTGCGACTCTGAGGAGGTTTCTGTTGTTTCATGACCGTGATTCAGAGTTTAATATGTCAACAAGTGCTGGCTGGATAGATCACATTCTCCTCAGGTTGAATACTAATTACTTAACGAGTAATCGAGTACAGCTCCTCCCTCTGGTGGACTCTTTAAGGTCTCAACATACTATACTCGCTGTTTATCTTTAGATTTGTGTTTGGACCAGTGTCATTGCTCCCGTGCTTGCTGGTCTAGTCTGTATTTGGAGGATTTATTCATTTGTCCTCTGACCATCAGGTCCTGATCGTTGTCTCTTTCATGAGCAACCCTCACTTTCTAACGACAGGTTTAATGTTGAGTCCTCAGCAGTGGCCGTTTGTCGGTGTGCACATCTGTATGGACGGATCTAGAACCAGCTATTCTGGTGTGAACTGTGTCACTGACAAGGGGAATGAAACAGGCTCAAGCTGTGGGAGATTCAATGTGATTCGATTCAATTAGTTGAATTATTTATTGCTGTATCGGAACAAACAGAGTGAAGACTGATCAGCGCTCAAACAATCTTTTATAGTTCTGTCTGTTT
Source organism: Anabas testudineus (assembly GCF_900324465.2). Taxonomy (NCBI): domain Eukaryota; kingdom Metazoa; phylum Chordata; class Actinopteri; order Anabantiformes; family Anabantidae; genus Anabas; species Anabas testudineus. The sequence continues at coordinate 27,897,083 of NC_046618.1, read as the reverse complement.
CTGTTCATGTAAGTCCTAAATCAAAGAGAAACAGGATCACTTTATTTATTTCTATATTATATGACATAGTTAGCAAAACGATACGAGCCTTCAGTATCTTCTGTGACTGCTCACGAGTTTGGACTCTAATTATTCCACCTGTCAGTGCAGCTGCCTGTTTGCTGAGAGTCACAACATCAGGTGTCAGGTGTCTCTTACCTGGTGAACAGGTGTCGCCAGGCTCCGCCTCTACAGCTGCTGCTAAGCTCTCACCTGTTCCTGCTGTGTTCACACGCTGATGATGGGAAAGTCGGATGTCTGGGATTTACACGTCTGTTGCTGCTGATTCTGTGGAAACTTTCATTCAAGATTCAAGATTTAAAAAACTTCATTAATCCCAGAGGGAAATAGTTTTTCCTTGTTACAGTTGTTCTCAACACAGACAGAAAGAAAAGGAACCAGAACCAGGAAAGATCCACAATAACATCAATACAGAAAACTTATATATATAATATATACACAGAATATGTGAGATGAATGAAAACAGGTCAATAATTTTAGTCCAGGATGGAATGACAGCAATTATAAGACATACATTTTCACTTCCCCCACCCCTTAATGAGGGGGGAGGAATTGTAGAGATCGATGGTCTCAGGTAGAAAGGACCTCCTGTGGTTCTCTGTGGACTTGATGTTGATCAGTCTCCGGGTGAACGTGCTCCTCTGTCCAGCAGCACATTGTGTGGTGCATGGGAGGGATTGTCCAGGACTGAGAGGAGTTTGGACAGCATCCTCCTCTCAGCTACAACATGTAGAGGGTCCAGCTCCACCCCCAGAACAGAGCCAGCCCTCCTGATCAGTCTGTTTAGTCTGTTAGTGTCTGACACCTTCATGTTGCTGCCCCAGCAGACCACAGCATAGAAGATGACACTGGAACCACAGACTCATAAAACATCCGCAGCATGGTGATGGAGACGTTGAAGGACCTGAGTCTCCTCAGGAGGTACAGCTGGCTCAGAGTCCATCACCAGCTCCTTTGTTTTACTGATGTTCAGTTGCAGATGGTTGAGTCCACACCAGTCAACAAAACTGTCCACCACTCCACGGTACTCCGTGACATCTCCACCCTTAATACATCCTACAACTGCAGAGTCATCAGAGAACTTCTGAAGATGACAGGACTCTGAGTTGTACCTGAAGTCTGAGGTGTACAGGGTGAAGAGGAATGGAGACAGAACTGTCCCCTGTGGAGCACCTGTGCTACTGATCACAGTGTCAGACACACAGTTCTGCAGGCGGATGTACTGTGGGCGGTTGGTGAGGTAGTCCATGATCCAGGAAATCAGGGGAGTGTTGACCTGCATGTTTTTTAATTTCTCTCCCAGCAGTGCAGGCCGGATGGTGTTGAATGCACTGCAGAAATCTAAAAACATGATCCTAAGTCCCCGGGCTTGTTGTAGGTGTGATTGAGTAGATGTGACACTTTCTAAAGTAAAACCTTACATAATATTACAACTACATAAAATTATATATAAAAAACCATCAACTCCCTCCCAACAAAAACTCCCTTTAGAGAAAAAAAACCTCCAGCAGAACCAGGCTCAGGATGGACGGCCATCTGCCTCGACCGGTTGGGGTGAGTGGAAAGAGAAGATATAATAAAAATGCTGACAGGTAGAAAGTAAAAAAACTCAGTCGCAATGAGACAATCGGGTGGAGCAGTTTTCTGTTTTTAGTTGTAGTAGTTTTAGTTGGACGTCCCATGTGATTAAGCTAAGAGGTAGTGTAGAGACAGTTCACTGTGGGCTTCAGTGTCTGTGAGGAGACTGGTAGAAAATGATTAAATCGGAAGTTTCTTCTTACATTTTATCAAGGATAATTTCCCAAAAATGGCATTCACATGTTGAGAGAGAAATTCTAGATTGATCAGTGAATTACAATTTATTATGTGATTTCTCAAATGTACAAATGCCAAAAGTGCTTCCTGGTTTTCTGAGGCGTATGTGTGAGGATTTGTTTTTTATTTGAATCACTTTAATTTTAAAGTCCGAACTGACATTCTTCACCATTTTCTGAATTATTACAATCATCCAAATTTTTAATTGAATATAAAAAAGCTCAATTCAGACTTAGTACTTTTACTTTATATACTTTAAGTGTTGAAGTATTATTATACCTTTTCAAAGCAGGATTTTTCTTGGAACTACATGAAATCAGAAACTCTTGTCACTAAGTGGTTCACTCGCAGTGATGGATCTGAATATTTCCATGAATGCAGATAAACCCTGAAAATTCCCAGGAACGTTGGAGGAGACACGACCTCAGACCAAGCAGGCGGAGCTGGACCCTCGGCTCTGCAGAGACTGTGTGAGGCCGCTAACAGCCAATAAGTCGCACATTATTTAGCGCTCAGCCGAGGGAGCTGCTGCCAGAAAACAATCCAGTGCCAGAAAGTTTCCAGTTCAGCTCTGTTGGGGATAATAATGAAAAACTGTCACGTCTCTCACACAAACTAGAAATCTGTGTGATAAGGATTTAATATTTACACATTCACAGCAAATATCAGAGCATTCCTCTCATTTTGTGAATAAATCCTGTTTTCTACAGACGTCTGGGGCTGATCCAGGCTGCGGCCTTTCACAGTTTAAGTGATGGATCACTGCCTCACACTGGTTTCACTGGTCCAGCTGGAATTAAACGGCTCCCACTGACAGAGTACATGTAAGACAGCAGAGAAGAGTCATTATGTCCAAACTGGTGGAAAAGTTACCGAGGTTTAAAAAGATGTGTAAAAGCAAATGTTAATAAATCAGATGTGACTTTATGTCCAGTCTCACTGATAACACAAATTCACATTTTCTAAATCCAGACGTTTTTTTTGACAGCACTCACCCAAAATCTGACGCTAATGACTCTTCTGTCTGGATAAAGAACACGAGGGGAGTTCCAAAAGTCCGTTAATAGAAAGAAAAGAGACAAACCTGAACCCTAAAAGAGAAGCTGGAGAGTACGAGCTGCCACTTATCACTTATTTCTATTAAAACAGTCTCTTGGATCAGCTGGAGGATCAGAGGTTCCAGTCCAGCACTGGCTTCTCTCTGCAGTTTTTCCACTTGGTGACTCGTTCACTCAGTGTTTGTCTCCAGCAAATGTACAGTGCTCCACAGAATAAATGAATGACTGAATGAATGAATGAATGAGTGAGTGAGTGAAAGCTGGCTCAGGTACAGCTTCTGACATCGTGGTCTTTAATCCCTTCAATCCCACTGACGTCTTTTATTTTTATTTATGTTCCGTTGTTTCACAGTAAAAGTCTTCTAGAGTCTCAAAGAGCTTTCTGGTTGTTGTGAGGCTTTTAATTTGAAACATCATCAGGAAGTCTTTTTTCAAATAGATAGAGAGATTTTAAATATTTGACCAAAGCTGGTGTTTTTCTCAAAAACTTTAAAAGTGACCACTGAAATTATGATGAAACAAAGAGAACACCTCTGGACAAAGAGTCAAATGAGTTACTAAAGCTAGTGTAGTCTCAGCAGCAGAAGAAGAATTGATTTGAGCCTGAAAGCAGCGACGTCCTTGAAATCATCAGAGGACATCACACCGGCTGCAGCCTCACATTAATACTGTGTTTTTTGTTTCTCCTCCTCAGTTATCGATCAGCTGCTGAAAACTGACAATCAGACGAATCCCAGCAGACGGAGGGGAGATTTCAGAGGAAACAACCTTGGAGATGCTCCGACCTTTATTTATTTATCACATCACTTCCAGCTCACGTGCCGCACCTCTTCTTCTTTAACATCTCAGGGGTAAAATAAAAAATGAAAGTGACAGACGAGTAGGGAAATGACGATGATCACGATGATGGAGCAACACGAGCAGGTTTCATCTCATTAGTCAGACGATCACAGAGGGCGAAGTCTGTCAGAAAAAGAATTTCAGTTTGAGATTTGATGGGAAACGAATGGAGAATAAACACGAAAACACTGAACTATTCCTTTAACCAGCAGTGATGGGGACTCTCCTATGCCCTGGACTTTGTCTCTCAGGTTGCACCCTTCGCCTCCACAGTCAAGTTCGGCGGTTTAGTGAAGTTTGGTGCCTGTCACATTTGAAATGTGTGTCTCCAGGAGCTGGAAGAGTTTCTTTATTGTAAAATGAACGAGGAGCGTTGAAGCGTCCTCACACACATTTAAAGAAAGATGATTGTGTTCTGTTTTTATTTACAGTTCATAGATTTTACATCATCTCAGTGCAGAGAAAGTTCTTTAGCAGCAGTTCAGGCTCCGACTGGAGGGAAATGAATGAGGATATGTATTTAATGCTGAAGATGAAGTAAGACGTCTCCATGAAGGAAACTAAACATGTTTACAGGTTCTAAAAAGTGAACACGAGCACGGACACAGTTTGTGCTTCTGGTGTTTTTGTCTTTATGGCCAAAGGTCAGTGGACACGCTGTACAACACGTTGTAGGGACGATTTCTGGCTAAAACAACAGGAACTAAAGTCTAACTTACTGTGTCCCTCTTCATGTGTTGTGATTATTTGGCACGTGTCCATTTCTTTGTGGCAGTTCGACTTCTGTTTGTGTTCAGTTCGGATTTAAACGTCTTATTTCGGAATATTTTTAGTCACAGTGGGTTTTATCGGTTTAGTTTTCTTTTGTTCTTACTGTGGTTCACATGTCTTTGAAGGGACTGTGTTTGTGTGGTCACACTTGTTTCTTTGTGGTGTAGTTGTTTGACTTTGCAGCCGCAGGTATTAGCGGTAACTTCATGTGGAGTCACGGGGCCCCAGTGAGTCAGGGGCCCCTGGACCAGGGCCCAGCAGTCCTGTCTTATTTAACAGTAATTCTTTAGATTTTATTCTGGTGCTGTGAACCTTTCCAGGGTTAATTCTGAGGTGAAATGAAAAGCTTCCATGTCCCCGCTGATTTGTTGTTTTTCTAGTTTTGAAAAAGTTATTTATTGCAAAGATAATGAAGTTTGAATAAAGTTTTTTTATTGAACCCCGGACTTGTCAAAGTGTTTTATAAAGTCAATTGGAAGTCGACTAATTGGATCTGGCAAATTCTCTCCGTGATGGATTTCATCGCGAACCAAAAAAAAAAAAAGGAAAAAAGATTCATTTCTGACAAGAAGCTGAGAGGAAACAGACTGTCGGAGCGTTTTATTAATCATCTACCTCTAATTTACCCGAGCAGGCTGTCATTAAAACGCTGAGACTCTCGTCCTGTACGAGCCTTTTTCATGACACTATTCATCTTTTTGGCTGCTTTAAGCCTCCAATTTGTAATGAGTTATTGGGCTGTTCCCCAATATTCCCCTGTGATTGAGCAGGAAGTATTCGGGACATGATTTATAGATGTTAATTGTGGTGTTCACAAAATTCACAATGGAGGAGAAGAAGTGAGGTGCACATCTGGAGAAGTCATCACGACTGAAGCCAAGTTTCTGCTCCTGGGAGGGAAGTAAAAGCAGAGCTGAATGTGAACTAAGCTGCACCCTGGAGAGCACAAAATATTTTCCCCTGTCAGCTCGGCCCCTGGCCCCTCAGCTCGGCCCCTGGCCCCTCAAATCCCTAAAGCACAGACCTCTGGTGAACCCAGGTCCTGGCGTGGTCTTTGGTACTGCAGGAACCTCTCCGCTCTCCACCCAACAAGACATATTTGATATTAAAGCAGCATCAGGCGGGAAATCCATCACTGGGAGGAGAAACATTTCAGGGAGAGGAGGGCGGGTGAGGGAGGGGGGCGGCTGGGAAAACAATACGTGTCTTTTCCAGACCCACCTGCGGCGTTGGAGGACGGCTGCTCCACCGCGCCCATCGAACCCAAACTGACGAGAAGTTCATGAAAATGTTGAAGCTTGTCCAGAGGAGCTGGGGGTCCCTCCCCCCCCACACGTTTCCACGAAGCGCTGACACACGGGCAAGTGAGTGGGGGGGTCGGTGTGACGATGACAGCGTTTTTTAAACACTCGGTGTGAAGTGGAGTTTGTTCTCATCAGTAAAGTGGAGATAAATGTGACAGCGGAGATGTTTCCTCCACTTTTTTCTGGGAGGTGTAAGAAAATCCTCGACTGTTGATCGATTCACATGAACGCAGACACGGGGGGGGGGATCTTTTAGACAAGATTCAACAAACCGAAGGAGGATGTTCTCAGACTCCATGATACACACATACATCATATATGTGGATATAAACACGTCTGTTCTTGGCCCAGTAACAGTGACAGCTCACTCTGCCTGCTCCTTCAACCTGCACTGGTCAAACTGGTGATTACGTTCTCTAAAAGCTCTCATGCGGCTTCCAGTCAGTCATTGTGAATTTTTACATTTGAAAATTTTCAGTTCACTGTTTAAAGCACGAATGTGACAATAAATCTTTTCTCCTGTTAAAAACTTCCATTTCTCTGCTGTGTAGCTCTGTTTTTTTATTTCTACTGACTAAAGGTTCAGTTTGTGACAGTAACTGTTGTTGAATCAGTTCCTGAATCAATCAAACATTCACGTTATCAACAGCATCAACACTGGTTCAAATACATTTGATCAGAAACAAGACTATATTACTGCAGTACTGATACTTTTACTTGAGTATTGAGGGAGTGACCCTCTGTCCAGACTCTGATTAAAGACCTTTTGTCTTGTTGCTTCTCGTCTGTATCTGATATTTGAAAAATCAATTCTCTCACTGTGTCGACTTTAAACTTCAGGTTTCCTGTGAATTTGCATACACGTTAGAGAGCGCTGCCGAGGGACTTTCCCACCCCCACCGTCATTCACGTCGCACTCCAAAGGATTGTGGGAAGCTTGAGGATGATAAATGTATACACCCCCCTCCCCCGCACACCATGTCCTCTTTAAGTTCGCCGTTGTCACAAAGCCCCTCAAAGCTTCCTGTTGGAATAATGCTCTTTGCTTTTTTCTTTTTAGTATACCCCCCCCCCCCCCCCCCCGTGGTCCCATCTCCTACTCAGGTTAATCCCCCCCCCGCCATCCTCCCTCCTCTTTCTTTCCTCTCCACATCTTTTAAGTTGCGGAGCAGAACAGATGGCAGAACATGTAGCTGACCTAAAATACAGCTCTCCTCCGGGAGACGTCTGCAGCTCTCAATATGGCCGAGCTTCCTCCTGTACGAGACGCCGAGGATCGGAGATGGTCGACCCAGTGGGGAAGAGGAGCAGCGGACACGAACCCAAAACTGAAGCAGAACTCCATCAGTGACATTTAACAGCAAACAGGATCTCTACTCAGATTGATAAATATCATACCAGGTGATCTGGGCTTTTGGCAGGGATTTATTTCTTGGCTCCCAGTTCCAGTTTCTGTTCCCGTCCACATTCCCAGCGGGGCCCGACACAAAGCCAGCACTGCTGTTTATTTTCTATCTATACTGTTTATTACATATGGAGCCAAAACATTAAAATAAAATATGATATGTGGGAACGGACCAGAGCCAAGTGTGTCTGAGGCCCAAGGCACGATTTCACCTAATACGGAACTTCTTCTCTGCATAAGTTTAATTTGTGGATGGATTACGGAGTGGGTCCACTGGAAACAGACCCAGGGCCCCAAGAGGTCAGAGGTCTCCTGGGTCAGAGGCTCAGTGAAAGAATTCAAAGAAAGAAAATAAAACACAGACATAAAAGAATAAACAAGGGGTAACAAACAACTATAAAGATCAAAATGATGTTCAGCGAGTTTAGTCTGGAGCTGTTTAGTGAATCATCTTTAGCTCACATCTAGACACAGTTCCACTGACCTTACTGTACGTTTTAAAGCATCTATTTCCTGTCAAAACGAATTATTTTCCCGCCGCACATTCCTGCAGTTTGACCCCGAATAAACGTCAGTTTGCATCATCCCCACATCACTCCACTTTGAGAGGATAATTTGGGTTTCATCTGCCAAACGACGTCGTCTACATCGTAAATCACGTTGTTCACAGCCGCGTCCAACAAATTCACACAGCAATCCATTGTCATTTCACACAGAGGAGTCACTGGTCCTCTTTGTTTGTGACACATCTTGGTGACATTATCTCCATCCTGTTTCAAGTTAACAGGAGATGGTGCGAGGCGGAGGTCATGTTCAGGGTGTAGTCAGAGAGGCTGACTCACACAAACACACTGATGTGGTTTCAGAGTGATTGTCTGCAGAGAGGATGATGCTGCAGATGCTGAACTCTGGGAGGTGGTAAATGATTCGTTTGTAAGAAAAACAAGTTGAACTCTGGTCTCAGAGTTAAAATTAGCACCTGAAAAGGTTTTAGTAGCCGTTCAAACTGAAAACTTTACACATTTAAACTGAAGTAGTAGTAGCACTGAACACCAAATCAGCAGCACTAAATTCAATTTAAACCTTTAGAGAACATGAAAAGACAGGAACATACTGAGCCTCGTACCACTGAGCATATAGAATCACATATATGTTCATTACGAAAATATAAATGTGAACTGTACATATGAAATAAAATTCATCTTGTTTCTATTTGCATGATTTTTCTTCCTTTATACGACAAATATCATGTATGTAACTAATATAGCCTTTAAGTATAAATATCTTTTTTATCTCTGTAGGTCCATGTATGTATATATATATATATCATATGTCCATATATATGTGGCATGTACAACAAAAAACACATGCAAATTATAATGTGATCATGTCACTTCACATGTTGCATGTTTCAAAAATACGTATATTATTTTTTAATATGTTATATATTCATTTCTAATACACACAGTACATACAGATATATAGATAAGTATATTTACAGGACAAACTGTCCCATGGCTAAAAGCCCAGTCCCAGAAGAGCTCGGGTAAAGTTTAAAGTTTACTCCTCGTTGAGACGGACTGCAGTATTTTCTTGCTCCTGGATTAGAACCAAGTTTTCTTTCAATAATCATTGAAATAAATGAGTGAAGCAGCTTTATCGATTGTGGCCCTCTGGAATACAAACCTGGCACATGTGCTGTTCGTTTTTGTACTGATCCGAATCCCCACCACTCTTGTGTTGTAGGTTAAAAGATAAACTCTGCAGTTGACAGTTTATTACCACCAAGTGGAAGAGAATCACAGTTCGTTGTTGCATGTTTCCAAGAATGTTAAATTCTTACAGAAGTTCATTGTAAACGTACGATTAAAGGATCTGAAAACTTCTCCCACCACTGACGCTGCCATGTTGGCAAAACGTCAGAGCGCTGAGTCCAAGAATTATGGTCACAGTTCCGTATTTATTTTTCCAGTCGTAACTAGAGTGCTACATTTTTTACAGCTGGAAGTCAGAGTTTCCTGCTTTCTTACATTTCTGGAACGCAGCTTCAGATATTTAGTGATTGTTGGCAGGAGAAGCAGAGGTAATGGAGGAGTGTTGAGAACAGTGGGGGCACGTCCACTGAGTCTGGTGCAAAGCCAGAAACTGCCAGCTCAATCTCTCTGGATTTCACATTAAGATCGCCCACCGAGATCCAGGAGAAAAAAGGAAAACCCGAATAACCTTCAGCTGCTGACAGACCGGGAAACGCCTCCTCGTTCACTCCAGGTTATTATCTCATCACTCCAAAATACGAGTCATTACCGATCTGTGCTGGGGAGGGAAATGAAGACTTAAGTCCGAGAGGAAAGAAAACATTCAGCAGAGTCAGCCAAGTATGGAAGACCACTTCTGCCATAAAACAGAAACACTGAAGGTAAATTACAACTACTAGAAACTTAATTACATAAATAAATTTCATACCAGAAAACAGCCACAGAGACGCAAAACTACTAGAGGTATGGAAGATCGCCTGTGCCAAGAAAAGACAATAAATGATGCTACAGTACAAAGAAAAATAGTTCGAATAAGAAGCTAGATGGTGTCTTATAATTTGGCTGACACATTAAACGCTCCGTTGCTAATGATTTTATGTTTTTCTCTTTCTCCTTTTTGTTTAGTTGTTTTTCCCACTGCTCTGCATGTAACTCGATTGTACCGATCGTTTTTCTGTGTGGTTTTTAAATCATCAGGGTAAAACTAACCTGTGTCTCGACGGTCTAAACCAGAGGTCAAACTCAAAGCACACTTTAGGTCGCGGGCCGAACAGGATAAATATTTATTGAACACGTTAAAACTAAACGTTTTTTGAGCATAAATGTGAATAAAAACAGACAGGAATATTATTCCAGAATAAATAAACTTAAACTTTAGACTTTGCTCAGCAAAAGTAAAAATAACAAATCAAAACATTCAGTTTTTTTGCTCTTGTGCCATTTTAAATATCTTTAAATATTTTCTCTCCATATAAATATCTCCTGTCCAAATCATACAAATGATTCAAAATATGAGCATGGAAATTTAAATCAAATTTAAATGACAAATCAAAACATGCTGGATTCTTGGCAACAAGTGGGTTTAGGGTTGGTGTAAGGTTCTGTGTTCTGTTCACCAGGCCATGAATAATAATAATAATAACAGATCTATATTAAATTATCTCATGGGCCGGATATAATTGTACACCGAGCCTTAAGTCTGACACCTACGGTCTAAACCGAGCTCACGTCCCATCATGATGTACTGGCAGACTGGGAACACTGGACAGATTTCAGTACCGTCTCCTGGGACCTGCAGTGTTGGAAATATAAATGACTACAACCACCAAGTGAAGCTCAGTAAGTACAAATTTGTACCTAATGCACGTGACTATTTTACTAATATGCAATTGTTCCTCTTCTTGGCAGAACTGGGCTTCCGTACTGAAACTGAGAATTCCTGCCTAATTCTTCAGTAATGACAGGAAGCAGGGAGGGGGGGGCGGTCTGTGTGTGGCTGGGTGGGATTATCGTCGCGTGGACGCCCAGAGAGAGCGGGTGGCAGCTCGCAGCACCTTCCTCCTCTTGTTTCATCCTTCATCCTGAGAAGAGTGCAGACAGAGCTCCACAACTCTCACATGATTTACAACCCTGTGCAGCAGAGTTCACGTTGGATTCAAGCCAGCGACAAGCCCCCTTTTAACACCAGCTTTGTATTCTAATGACCCCCTAAACTGCACACCAATCCATTTTCTGTCCATTAGCTGCAGCGGCTGCTACCGCCGCTGCAGCTAATATTCTTTAATTCACTCCACAAAGGGGGAGATTGTCCTGGGCCTCGCTGCACTTAATGCCTGCAATTACATCAGGTTACACATCCTGAAGTGACCCCCGGGGACCCGGAGAGCACTCCAACACTCCTGCTCCACCACCACCGTCCTAATCTACTCTGAACCTGTCCGAAAACCTGATAGCTGCTGGTAAACACCCAGCTCCGATGCACCTCTTCGGTCACTCTCTGTATGTCTTGTATCTGCTCTCTGCTGTCACTCGTTTTCATTAAGAACTAAAACACGGTGGAATGTGACAGGGCGGCACAGATGGCCGGTATCCGCCAAAAAAACCTGCAGTCAATTAGAGTCGGCACAATACAGGTTCTGTCCCGAGGAAGGAAAAAAGAAACAGGCTGAGAGTGTTGTTTTATGGCAGTTATTTATTGCCTTATAACTCAGAAATCAAATTAGTCCATATTGAGGAGGTTGAGCTCGATCTGCGGTGATTGATTTCCCTTCGTGGGGCCGAGTTGATACGAGCGAGCCGGGGCCAAAGAAAACAAGAGCCGAGCCCAGAGTCCGTCCTGGAAAAGGGTTGGTGATCAGAGGCCGGAGGAGGGTGGAAGAACTCAGATCCTCTAACTTTAGCATAAGTGTCAATAAAACGCGGTGGAAGTACAGAAGTATTATTAAGAAAACGTAGAATACAAACAGTGTTTTAATATTTCAGATTGAATTTTCACCACCTCGGTGAAGAAACCAAACGAGAGGTGTGGGGGGTCCGCCTAAGACTGTGTGATGTTTAAAGATTTATTTCAGATTAAATTGAATCTTAGATGTTTTTAGTCATGTTACAAATGTGCCCCCCCCCAAAACTGTACTGTGGGCTGCCCCCATTCACAGTATCCCACCCTCAGTGGACAGAAGACGAGGAGTGGTGAATGGAGGAGGAGTGGACGTGGCGTCTGGCGCGGTGGGGGGGTCAAACCTCTCCTCTGTTCATTACAGGTGATAAGTGCCCACAGAGGAGCCTGGAGCTGGAATAGAAGGGAAATCCAGCAGAGGGCTTCAGTCCAGAGACACCCTCATCCCTCAGCGCTCTCTGGAGACCTGCGACCGCTCACAGGAATGGGACCCCCGCCGCCAGTTTCACCGCAGCGGCCCTGAGAACGAGCCAGCAGCACGCCAATTAGACAAAGAGAATAAAATGGAAAACACAGAAATGTAAAGCATAAATAACGCTCATGTCAGCTGTCGTGTTTTTACTCCCGCAGATTTTTATATCCCAATTTTTACACGGCTGCTGGGTTTAAATTGGTCTGAGCGAGCGAGGCCTTTGTTCGCTCGGCAGCAGAGCTCAGCATTGTTCAGCTGCAGCTACAAATCAGTGCTCTCACATAATTAGAGCGGAGTCTGAGTGCAGAGCGAGCAGCGCTGCAGGAATCACTGCCTGAGCCACACACAGCATTACTCAGACCTGATCCTGGCATTATTGTTTCTGTAGCGAAGCTGCAGGGAGGGAAGATGTTGATGAACATGTCTGACACACACACCTAGACCCCATGTTGGCGGTTTGATGTGCATGTTTGGTTGCAGGAGTTTTTCTATGGATGAAAACTGCTCAATGTATATTTCTGAATAAATAAACAATAAAAAAGTTCAGCTCTGTTTCCCACAGTGTTTTTAGAAATTCGGACGCCCCACCCAACTGATTTATGGGTTTCAGCTTCTTGAAGTCCATGTGAAAATGCAGCTGAACATTTGTTTGTTCCAAACTCGAGGTCGTCGGTGTCTGCAGGGAGACAACACTAAGCTCCAGGTGTCCTTCAAGTTTATTGTCGCCCCTAAAGTCCAAACCCGGTTCTACTGAGCCATCGCGGAAGGTATCTTTCACTCAGTGGCGCCGTACACGATCAGAACCGAGGCTGGAGCGCATCGCGCAGCAGCAGGTGTCTGTTAAAGAACTGATGATGACTGAGCCAGAAACAGGGAGGGACCTTGAGGACCAGCACCACCAGACACCTGAACAGTTTTTTCCTCGCCTCAACAACCCATCCCAGCCTCGTCCAACACCACCCACCACGACACTCCTCCACTCACACACATAACCAATAAACCCACTCTCAGAACCCAACCTCCTGGACTCTGGATGTAAAATCCAGAACCGTCAGCAGACTTTTCTTTGTCCCTGCTCCTTCCCAGGTCTAAGTCCTGTCTGCACAGTTGGTGATTAAAGGGAGTTTATGGAGGGAGGAATCCACAAATGAATAAGTAACATTAACGATTAATTAATTATAATTAACTACACGTTTAAAACTGGTTTGACTTGTTTCAGGTTTTATTTTCAGCTGCTTTTAAACCTTTTATTAGTGACTTTCTAACATGTAGCTTTAACATAGATGCACTGAGAGTGGGAGAAGTGAGGGGCCTCACCAGCAGGTTAACGTGGTCCTGATCCAGCAGAAAAATGCAAACAATCTCCCACTCAGCTGTGTGAGTTGGAGCCAGTCTCAACTGTTAACACATGTTGCTGCAGTCAAAGTGTAATTAGATGGATCGAAGAAGAAGATGTAATGACACATGATTATTGGAGCTGTAAACATGTCCGATCTCCTCGTCCTCCGTCCAGCACGTCCTGCAGGTTTCAGCCCCCCCACCGTCACCTCCCTGTCCCGACAGATGTTAGAAACATCACGAAACTCAGCCAACAATAAAAAAGAGCCGGTGTAAGTTTTCCAAGAGCGCAAACAAAAGAATGTTTTAATGGTGCTGCTTTAAGAGGAAAAATGTTGAACTGCTGGAGAAATTCAATTACAGCGTGATTGAGTGTTGACATTTCTGAGGCCGTAAGACAGGAAATTCATTAAAAGCAGCAGAGCAGCCTGGGAGGGAAACTCCAGCGGCTGTAAAAGAATCCGCCGGTCCGAGGTGATTATGGAACGGATCGTTGCTCGGGTCAGGCCTCCGCTCTCCGCTCAGCCAATCCGGGATGTTTAGAGGCTCCAGAACCACCGCGCTCGCTGTATTGATTGAAAATAACCCACCTGGGAGTCGGACTCACATCTGTGCTGAAGGGCGGGGGGCCGAGGAGGAGGAGGGGAGTGTTTCAAGAATAATGTGAGGCATTGATTCTGACGCGCATGGTATTGTAATAAACTAATCTGGGAAAGAAACGGTGATGAAATGCAGCAGAACAAGACCAGAACCATTTGTAAGCAATTTAGGACGGCGTCTAACCATTAGGCAGAGGTGAGGTCAACATACACAGGTGGTGGTGGTGGTGGGGGGGTGTGGGATCAGGCTGCAGCCAGTTTTGATCCCAACTAACAGGATGTTTTCAGTTTCTCAGGATTCGTGCAGGAAGAGTTTCTCCTCTCAGAGTTTCTGTTCTCATGCTGCTCCGTCAGGTGGAGACCTCGTACCTGTGATGTAGGCGTCCACTCGCTGGAGTTCATCAGTCTTGTTATTTATATGTTCACACCTCTTCACTTCTGTCAGCTTCTTACTTGATGATCATGGACTTGTTCTGTTTGTGTCTGTGTGACGTCTTGTCTCATATTTGTGGAACTTCACTTGACTTTTTAAAGCACTTTACTGTATAAAACAACAGAATTTGTCTTTTTCTCCTCACAGACGTGTTCAGGTTTGTACTCCGGCCCGACCCATTTATCCCCTACTGCTACAAAAATCCAATTCACAGATTATTATGTCACACTGTGACTGAAACGCGTTGTTCTGTGCAGTTTGTACAGGTTTGTATGATGTTATTAAAGATTCCTGCCTCGTGCTCCACTTACTGTCGTGAGTTGTCCTGAGCTTTCGGCTGCTCCTGTGTAAGTCTTGTCTAATGTGTCTGTGTGTGAATATATGTCGGACAAGCTCTTTCTTCCATGATAAAAACACTTGGACCCACGACTTTGCTTACAGCCAAGTGGATTTTTTTGATATCTCTAAACTACATGTTTGAGTGTTCTAAAGTTTTTTTAAATGCAGGTTTTCCTGTATCTTGGCTTCTGTTAGTTTTAAGTTTTTGACACATTTTCTCTTGGGACCATGCAGATTACGACACCGTCACTATCACTGCAGCTGTTACTGACTAGAACAGCTAGAATCCTGCAGCTCTTCTGCTGTGAACTGTTGAGCTTACGCAGTGACCACAGAAACACTCTCTCAGCTGTGTTTTTCCTGGACACATCGATTTGATTTACTCTCTGTGTTAAAAGAAACACACAGTTGAATAGACGTGTGTGTCTGCATTTGGAAAAATGCAGCTTTTATCATTTTGCTTTATTTTCCCATTTTATTATTTGCATATTTATAATAAGCACCGTGCAATGAATGCAGTTACTATTATAGTAATTATTTCTATTGTAATAGTGAGGAAATGTCTTCATGTGCAGGAATTGATTAGAGAATTGCAGACTAAATTGAATATTTAGGAAATATCTGAAATCCTGTGTTTGGCCAAGTCCTGATCATTTCATCACTAAAACATCTGAAGTGATTAACAGTGTTTCCCAAACAGATGCATGTAAATCATTTTTTTGTGATAAGGACATTTCCCCTTTCAAAATAGAAGCAGTTTATCACCTCATTTATTTTCCGTCGTGCTCATATGTGACAAACTGTGTGTTAAAAGATTTTCTCCACGTCCTGCTGCTCTGATTTTTCAGCTTCACGTCAGTAAATAAAAATTAAAGTGTATCACCGCAGACCTGCGCTTTAACATCTCGTTATGAGTGTGTTTGACCTTTTCCACTTGGACACAGCAGCTTCCAGTTTCCCAGTGACCCTCTGCGGGAAACGTCCTCCTGTCCGAGCGTTAATCACCCCCAGGACGAAGGACGACGACATCTGCAGCGTCCGCCACTCACAGACCTGTCCATAAAGACTTTACCATCCTCAACTGCAGCGCCTGCCAGGCTGTTAACCTGTTTATAAATCGTCATCCTTCATTTCCCTCTCTAAGTGCACTCGGAGGGCCCGTTGGGGGCCACCGATGACCGAGCTGCAGCAGGTACGAGACGTCTCCAGAAATTCTGAGATTTTTTATTCCCTAACAAAGACTCTGAATATTTAATGAGCTCTCTGTTGTGACTCGGTCTTTTTACTGCATAAGTCTGATTAACAGAGCCACAATGAAAAGCTAAAGATGAAGAAATGTGAGTGTTTTCCGATTTTCAGACTTTAAGAGAAACTTGAGGAGTTTGATGCAGATGTAGCAGAGTATTAAAGCTCTCTCTCTCTCTCTCTGTGCTGATGCTTTATTTTCTGGCTGCACTGCAGGTGTTCAGCAGTTAACATAAACCCACGAGTCCTGAAGCCATCTCCAGGTGATTAAAAACAGGCCTATTTCTAAATAAAAGATGCTCTCTCTCTCTCACTTCACCTTCCAGCTCAGAGAGGTCGGACTCCCATCCCGGATTCACTCGCAACTTTAAGGCAAAATAACAGAAGTGCAGAAGCTGGAGAGTTAGAAATCCTCAAACTGTAAATAATACTTTCTACCTGAGAGCACTTTCAGTGGGGTTAAGACAAATCCCTGAAAACAGGAGCATCCCGAGGTAATGAAGCAGCTCATGAATATTCTGAGTGGAGCTTTGCAACAAGTCCACTTTTTCTTATTTTCTAATTGACGGAAAGTTCAGACAATTATTTATTTATGGCGGCTATTCCTCCGTGCTCGTGGAGAGGCTGCTAAAAAATAAGAGGGGTGTGTTGTGAGAGGAGGAGCCAGGCGGCCGACAAACCCTAAGACCTTGTAAAGATTGCTGCTAACAGATTTTCTACCGAGGATTTGTGAACTCCATCTCGGCTAATCACAATGGAGCCTATTAGTGCTTGACATTTTTATCCGGCAGCCAAAGACCTCACATCTCAGCTGCGGCGAGGGCTAACGGTAGCGGACAGCTCGGCGCCGCAGCCAGGGGGCCCGAGGCCGGCCGGCGCTCCTCCTGGGCCCACCTGCAATCCAATACCTGAGCCCCAGCGCCACGGACGCATTGATTTCTTGTCAGCTGCAGAAGTTTTCAGCCCGGGCTGAGGGCGAGGGTGGGGGGAGGTGAGGAGGGGAGGGAGTGCTGGGATAAGGGGTGAGAGAAATCTTAATTAAGAGAGGGGGATTTACTCGACCTGGCTGCAGCTTCTTTGGGGATCCGGTCAATGAATCATACGAAGGCGGGAGCGAAGAAGAGGAGAGTGTTTTCTGCTGAAGCCAGAGATTAGAAAGAGTGACAGGCCCAACACGTAGTGATGTCGAGTGTTTTCTCTCCTGTCGATTTCTCTCTGTCTTTACGAGGGGTGAAGGTGGGGCCTCGGGCAGGTTTGCACTGTTGAACTCATTACACAGTATTACCCGCTAAGAAAACACTTCGCCGCTCTAATTGCCCAATTTAGGACTGCAGGTGGTCGCGGCAGCCGGCAGTGACTCACACCCTTTTACCGTTTCTCTCGGCTCTAATGGCAAACACATGATGCTTTTCACAGACGGCTGTGGGTCAGGACAGAGGTTTGAACCGTTTAAATCAGAAACGTCGGTCAGAGCTGATGCAGAATCTCATTCACTCCTCAAATATGAGGAGAAGCAAACAGTTAATGATTAAACTGACTGAGAGAAGACAGGTTTAGATCCAGCACGGCTCTACACAATAGTCCAATATTAAGTATTGTACGGTAAAGGTGCACAGCACTGTGTCCTTAATGACAAATGAGGGCTGTCTAAATAACAGCAAACCAACCTGCAGGGCCGAGCTAGCACAGGTGCTAACTCAGCCTCGTCGCTCCACACTCGACCGGGTGTTCAGACACAAACAGCTCTGACCTTTTGTCTTTCTGTCGTTGATGTTAAAGCCTGTTTGAATGTATTCCCTCAGCACATTACATCAATTTAGGATTATTTTGACCATTATTGCAAAAGAAAAGTTCTGATTCTAAAATTAGAGGCGTTGAAAAGTCGAATTATTCTGTGAAATTTTACTTTTTGTTTCAAATAAAAACTCAAGTCAAAGAGCTCCTTAACAATTAATGTCAAGTCAACAGATGCAATTTGTTCATCTAACACAACTAAATGTTTTCTTGACTAAATATTGTATGTTTGGTTGATTTAGGTTTTTTAAGATTAGTTCATTCAACAACTAGTGGAATGAAATGAGTTGTTTAGACTCAAAAATTGAGCTTCATTTCAACAACATGTTGTATGAACATTAGGCTTGTTTGGTCTAAAATTTAAAATACTCCCAGTTTTTATCTTATCTAAAATTTGAAATCACTCTTCACATTGAGTAAAACAACGATGGTACTGCATCTAATATAATCTATTGGCTTCTGCTTGATCCACAATGTAACACAATGAGCACATAACAAACATATTAAGCTGGTTATTAAGATTGTAAGTGTACTGAGGTAGGGAATGAATTCTACACCAGGCGCCATCATGGTCCACATAGTTTATACTGGTGGGAAAATAAACAACCATGATCTGATATATGTGTATTAAAGACACATAGCCAGTTTATTGTCTTTAAAGAACTAAAAAGAACAATATTTTAAGAGCATTAACTTGATAAATCTATGCTGGGAAGTGTAAAAATATGCTAATTAGTTTTGTATATTATCAATCTAATTTAATGAGTTGAGTGAACTCTAAGAAATTAATTCATTTAACTCAGAATTTTAATTAACAATAAAAATGTTGTCCGTCAATAAAAACTCAAAATTTCTAATTGAATTAGCTTGAAAACACAAAAAGTAGATATTTAGGTTACCTTAATTCAAAAATACTTGAATTCTTCCATGAGAATTGTGCAGTATTTTAAATATTTTCAATTTATATGCAATATGTGGATAATGTAGGTTAATTAATCAGAGAGCTTGTAATTAACAGAAGTTTTTGCTCTTGTGATCACATAGTTTAGCAGAGCAGTGTGGTCTGTTTCATTCCAGTCAGGATGATTTTCAGCCACATGTTTAGTACCACCTCAGTGATATTAAAACACACAGCAGCCATGAGGGAAATAAGGTCACTGAACAGCTGAAATCCAACCGATCGCCTGACAGATCATTGATCAGAGAATTAAAGGGTCAAACGTGGGCCTAAGATGAGCCCGACGCTGTGAATTCAGATCAAGATCATGTTCAGTCTGTGAGTTCTCTGTGCAGCCTGTTTCCTGGAGAAGACGATAAGTTTGTTTTAGGACCAGAACTGGTCCTGCAGATCTGAGTCCAGACCGGAGCATGTCTGGGTAGGTCCTGCACGTCTAGTATCAGAGTCCAGGTCCAACTGTATGACTGTTCTGCCTGTCTCAGTCTGTTCAGGTTCACTGCATCTGAAATGACCTTTGGGTCACTTTCGAATCAGTTCCAGTGATTCGGACCAGTCAAGACCTCTTGTACTGAAAAACAACCACCCACCCTTTGGCAGAGGAGGTCAGAAAGACCAGCGTGTGTGTTTGATTGTGTGTGGTTTGTTTCCTGGTGGGGGCGTTTGAAACCACACACCACCAGAGACACAATTAGCTTGTTGAGTTAAAGCTCTGCTCGGTCCTCAGCTCAGGCTTTTAATCCAGCGGGTCCATGATGTCACTTCCTGCTCCACTGGAACAAGAAGGTTTGTCTTAAATCTGGCCTGGAGTCAGACCTTAGACTGGCTTTAAGGGTTTAACTGGTTCCTGTGAAGTGAAGTGAATGTTCATGTTGAAAAGAGAAACGTTTCTCTGGTCTCAACTCGGTAAACTGCACATTTCTGTTCTGTTCTGTCTTCTATAAGGAAACAGCTTCATCAACAACTCCGGCTGTCCCTCCCTTTCACCATTCTCCTCCACCCGGCTCAGACCTCCTTTCTGCCTCCACCCTCTGATGATCAGGATGTTGGCTGTTCTACAGACTGTAAAGTTTTAAAGGTTCTGATGCTTTTTAAAGTCTAACACTCAGCTTTTACCTGTGAGTGCATTTATTTTAGCTCATTTCTATCTGTAAAGGTCAGTTCACGCTGTTGGCGTCCATTTGTTCTCTCAGGTATTTGTGACGTCACTTTTATCGTCGCGCGTCCGCGTGTAGCTCAAAACATTGTCTGCGTGGACTTTCCACACTGCTAATGCACTGACTGCACAAGTGGCAGATCCGGTGGTACGCGGGATTCTGCCGTCCTATGGTGACATAATTGTGTTGCAGAAACAGGACCTTTAATGTCTCTTTACTTAAAGAAACTACATTAATAAGCAGCTTATAAATATGTAATAACATAAATAATAAATAATTTCTGATGCAGCATTTATCAGATCTGTGTGGGGATCCAGAGGTGGAGGCTGCTGTGACTGACTGATCAACAACACAGTAAAACATCTGGAGTAATATCAATCAACAGTACATTAAGAAACATTCCAAAAGTAATTTGGTAATCCCCTAATTTCCATTTATAACTACACTAGTCCACTGTTTTTTAAAGGTTTCAAATGCTTTGGACTGGTTTCAGTTCTAAAAGAACAGCGCTAGACAATGAGGTGATTGTTGTGTTATCTGAGTTGCAGGTCTCTGAGGCCCAAAGGAAAATTTCCCCACAACAACACAAAGGCTTGAAAAGCAGGGATTCCACAGCAAACATCACTTAATTTTCAAGGAGCCACTTTGATAAAAACAACTTAATGTAGGAAACGACCGCTGCACTGAACTATCGACAACAGACGTGGTTTCTTATGACAGAGTTATGAGCAACGAAGGTTGTGAACTTCTGATTTATTTTTATTTATTGGTCGTAACAGAAATAAAATTGTGCAGATTTTCCATGTTTCTAAGTCTTCCACTTTAACCTCCAACAGCTGCGGTTTCTGTGTGTCCCTCCTTCACTTTTCATATTTCACTGCCATCTCTCTAAAATCACATCCAGATGTTGTCATCTGCTCCCCGTCCCGCTTCCTGTGTCCAGTTCCCACCGAGCGCTGGAACGTGACACTTTCCCCTGGAAAATAAAATAAAACAGAAGAAGCACTGTGCAGCTATTTCCTTTCATAAATCCTGCAGCGCTCTCTGTCTTGGTATAGCTCTCAGAGTACAGTCACCATATTTTAGAGGGAGAAGAGTTGAGGTGCGTGGCAGTAAATCCACGTCGACAGCGACCCGTGGACTTTCATCGTCTATCTGCCCCTCTGTAGATTTATATCTGAACACGCTGCTCATGTATCTATTAACTCCTCCTGCCACGGCATTAGCAGGAGATCCACTTTCAGAACAGGCTTGTGACCATCGTCCACCGGCCTCACCTGTCGACACCCAGGCTAGAGGCTTCCTCGTTCTTTAGGATTTGCCATGCAGATAGGCTGGACTGCTTTATTGTGGTCCTTCCAGTTTTTTGAAGCGAAGACATGAATCTGCTCATTTTCTTTGGAGATGTGTTCAATCATCATCACCCCATCACATACTATCTCAAGGTTCGGACACAAATGTACAACTCAGGAACACAGAGTTCAAAAACATTTATGGCTTATTAACCTCTGTTAAACCGCAGAAAGGCGAAAGCTGGGATACAGGTTCAGGTGATGCTTAGAAGCAAAGATGCTGAGAGAGCAATGGGGTACTAGGAAGTCCAAGGGTCATTAGGAGTTAATTTCAGTTCAGGCCATCTGACAGAGGTCCAGTTCCCAGTGGACTTTGTCAGGGTCCTTGAAACAGGATTATTTATTTATTATTATTATTTACAGAGCTCTAGGGGCCTAAGAAGATTTGTGGGG
The DNA here is from genome assembly GCF_900324465.2 of Anabas testudineus. Classification (NCBI taxonomy): domain Eukaryota; kingdom Metazoa; phylum Chordata; class Actinopteri; order Anabantiformes; family Anabantidae; genus Anabas; species Anabas testudineus. Next base: position 27,875,322 of record NC_046618.1, on the reverse strand, counting down.
CTTCTTGAGATGGTTCTACTAACCTCTTCTAGGGTTCTTCGACAGGGGTCCTTGAGAAAGTTTTAGGGGTCCTTGAGTTGGGTCTTTTGTGAAACTATAAGCCGTGATTAACAGGTTTCTCGAGAAACTTAGGAGAAACTTAGGAGAAACCTTTAACTTTTAAAACCAAAGGGTTCCTGAGGAAGGTTCAGGGTTCCCTAAGGTGGTTGTAAGGAGGTGAGAGGAGGCAGAACAAAAATCTGAGCAGTAAGAAGTAAAAATCCTTTTGTCTGTTAGGTCTCACAGGTTACATGACAGTCAGCACCTCTGTGTTTAGCAGATTTCTGGTGTTCTTAAATTTAAATACTTTTAAGTTTTGTTCTGCTGCCTCTAGGTCCAGGGAGGAGGTCTGAGTGATCCATGACAAGGTCTCAGGGATCTTTCAGGAGTTTGAAAGAGAGTCAAGGGCTCATTGTGGGGTTCCAAAGCACCTTGAGGAGGTTTAGTGTCTCAGGGTGTCTGTGAAACAAGCTGTTGGGTTGTTTCACAAGGAACCATAAAAATTAAAATACAAAACAGTCTGAGAATCCTTGGACCAGGTTCCTGGGAGGTCCAAGGGTCATTCAGAGGCTTTCACAGATTCTTTGCTACCAGTTACCATAAAAGAGTAATTTGTACATGTAAAACTGGAAACCAGTAGAGTCCCTAATGTCCTGTAAGTATATTCATGTACAAATAATTAAAAAAGCAAAACAATATTTCAGTTCTTTTGAGCTGTGTGAATATATATAAGTTCTAATTTCTGCAGTCACATTCTAACGCTGTTATAGTTTTACACCATCACTTCAGTAATTTGCTTCATTTTATTACATTCATGTTTGTGACTTACTAAACTGTGCTGTCTGCCTCAACACTAAATATGTTTGTGATCTAGAAAAAGTCATTAAAAACACACCGTGATGTACTGGTAACCACACGGACCTGTTCAGTTTCCGCCCCACATTTTAATTTGTTCTGTAAAACATAATTAGTAAAAACCTGTAGTGCCCTCCTTTGTCTTTATTTGCCTGCAGATAAAAGCAGCTCACAGTGAAGTGGAGTCGCACACAGAGCTGAAATGAAAAAACGGGGGAAACGTTGAGCAGCTGATGGAGGTTAACAGGTTTTACTGAGCGTGTTGTCGGTTTTCCTGCCTGCGTTTCATCATCGTGTTCGCGCCGTCGCTTTAATATCGACTGTCACCGGGGAACGACTCATATGTATCATCATCGTCTGAGGCGATGAAGAAATGAAGAACACAATAACATCAAAAGAAAACAGTGTTCGGTTCACTTTAAAGACAACAGGAGCAGGGAAAAACTGACACTTCACAGCAAAAACAGCCATGTTCATTTCCATATTAGATGTTGTCAAACCTTCGTTCGAGGCCCTGGAGGTGTTCAGTCCCCGGAGGATTCCTCCCTGTCAGAGGAAAATAAAAGAAGCAGCTTTCCCCTTCCAGTGCTGATCATCTCTTTGTTTCAGTGTCTGAGAAGTTTGTGTTTTCTAAAAATACAGCGTCTGTTCAGATAAATCATGTTTCAGTCTGATGTGTTTTCAGAGTCCGAGGTTCCCTCGAGGCTTGCAGAGTGTTTTCTCTGCCTGATAAGAATAACAAAGTTAATATTTTCAATATCCAGCCTCATACAAGACAAACATTTACAGTAACATTTACATTTTCTGACATGGAGCTCAACGCTGGAGGAATCCACACAACCTCTACTCTTGAGTCCAAGTTCCATAGTAATAAAATACACACTAAGACTAATGTTGACAGAGCTGTCTCACACTGTCATTTCACAGAGCTCCCGGGGTGATTGAGAGGGTCGTAGGTATCCACGGGCGGTTTCAGGATGTGGATGCCATTAAACTGGTCTCACGGGTCATCTGGTGTCTGTAGCTCCTCCTGTGCAGGAACCCTGCTGCACTGGACAGAAGGTGTTTCATTCTTTTAGATCCTATGTCCCATGTTGACTGAGTCTAAGGAAACTGCCCTAAAGACGCTCCAGTGTTGTGTCTTCAAAACGTTCTTTGTTCTTTTTTAAGTTATTTTTCAGGGAAACTTAAAGACATCAGATATCTGATAAATCTTGTTATCAGGCCATTGTAATCACCACTTTAGAGTTTAAAGGATTCTTGACAGGATTTCAAGGGTCCTCAAAGACGTTCTAGAGTTTCTGAAGGTGCTGTAGTAAAAGGCTGAGTTGACAAGTTATTTGTGTTCCAAGAGCCTTTGTCAGGGTTATGGACCCTTACAAAAAATCCACAAGGAACCCTGAAAGGCACTCGGGCAGGAAATTCCCATGGATTGTAGGCTTGGGTCAAAGGGTCCTTGATCAGGTTCCATGGTGAAGAATGGGCTGTATGGGGTACTGTGAGGAGACTATGGATCACTAACAGGCTCCTGGGAGTCCTTTAGCAGGTTTTGGAGACTTCTGGAAATATTCCAAGAATTTCTGAACGGGGTGTGAGAATTTAAAATCTTGGAGCAGGTTTTTGCATGAGCTCTAGGAGTGATTGGAACATTATACGGCACTGTCAGTGAGTTCCAGGAGTCCTTTAGAAAGTATTCAGGGTTTCTTTGTCCCACAGTCCAAAACTAACTGACAAAGAAACCAAAACTACAGCAGCAGATGTATTTTTCTCTGTAAGTGAAAAGCTTTGTGGACTCTGGCTGCTGATCTTCTCTGCAGGGTTTCCTGTTCTTCATCTCTGAACTGCATCGACTACTGCTTGCTGTATATTAAATCCAGATTACGCCTTTGAGACCCCGAGAACATTTCCAAAACACTGCAGAAAAGTTGCCTCCTTCTGGGATGTTTTTCTTTAAAAAAAGAAAACTCAAACTGCTGTCAGGGATTCCTGCAGACGGGAAATTCAGAAATCAGGAATTCCCTGAAGAACCAGAACCCGGAACATAGGAGGGGTCACTGAGGCCACTACAGAGGTTTTTAGGAACCCCTATAGGCGGTCCACTGGGTCACGTGATGAATCAATTCAGCTGTGGAAATGTGGATTTGAGGAGAGGACAGTGGAGATGGGGCTCAGATTTCAGATTAAGTTGGGCGACTGTGATCCTCCAAACCGAGCCGTCAGCTGTGAGCACGAAAACTGCTGCAGCTCCTGTGGACGACCAGAAACAGTGAACTGATGTCAAGAAGTCGTCTTCTGGTAACCAAAACTTCAATGCCACCATTTCATGTCATTAACTTTGTGTCTTCTCTTGTTCATTGTTTTTGCTTGTTGTTGTTTTGTTGCCTGCTGTTCTTTTCTCTCTTCTCTTTCCACTCACCCTTACCGGTCGAGGCAGATGGCCGCCCACCCTGAGCCTGGTTCTCCTGGAGGTTTCTTCCTCTAAAGGGAGTTTTTCCTCTCCAATGTCTCCTGGTGCTGCTCAGTGGGGTTGTTGGGTTTTCTATAGAATTCTGTATACACATATACTCTGTGAGGTCTTAAACCTTAAACACTGTAAAGTGTCTTGAGACGACTTCTGTTCTGGTTTGGTGCTATACAGAGACAATTGAATTGATATGAACAGTGTGACTTGTTCTTTTTTCCTGCTGATTTGCTGAATTCAAACCTTCCTGTTCTGTTGAAAAGCAAAATACAAACCTAATTTGGACTCGTGTTGCCAGTGGATCCAAACAAAACATTCTCAAGGATCTGAAAACCTCATAGGGCTGCATAGAACTATATCACAAACCAGAATCTTTCAGTGACACCTTGAACTTCACCATGCTGGTCTCAAAGCCTCCTCACTGACCTTGAAACATGCTCCATGCCTCCTGTGCTCCTCCCCAACTTTAACCACGTTAATGACAGAGCTCCTCTTGGCTGTAACCACTGGCCAAAATGTGACATGTCACATAACCACAGCCTCTCTGGTTTGAGTGGAGCTCAGGACATTTTTTGTCTCTTTTGTTTGGTTTTAAGGTCGCTCTCAAACCTTAATTCGTTTGCTTTAGTCAGAATCAATTGATGAGTTTTTAATGTTGGAGGAGTTTCTCCTCAGTTCAGTTTCATTTCACACACAGAAAAATCCAAACGAACCAAAACGCGTCACTTCAAACTACGTGAGAACGTCCTCTCCGCTTATTGGTCAGATTGTTTCTGCCGCTGGAAATAAAAAGTAAATACAGGAAGAAGGTGAAGTGTTGTTCTACTGTATGTTTGTGTGACAGGAGAGAGATGAGTTCACTATGAATGTTAACACAGGTTGGTCCTTGATCCCGGTGATTATTGTTTATTACGTTACATCAGACCTGGTGTCTCTGAGACACTTCACCTCCTCATGTCTCCACGTTTGTCCTCCATTAATCAGACAGCATGTTTTTGGTGGACAAACAAAAAAAAAAGAGGAAAACTCTATAAACTACCCAAAGTCTTCAAATCATGTGATTCATAGCGTTTGGTCTCGTTTTGGTTCGGTACGCCTTCTCACCAGGTGGACCGCACCAGAGTTCGCTAGATGATCCGGATCGAGACCGCCTCATTCTGGGGGTCTTGGCCCGTTGTTTTGGTGCAAACCCGAGTGCAATTACCGTGTTCACACCAGACAAAACGAACCGCACCAAGAGGGAAAACGACCTTGAGTCCAATTTAATCAAACTAAATCCTGTAGGTGTGAAAGCAACCTAAGTGTTTTAATGAATTTCCTTTCCCCGTTTCTCATCTTTACATTTTAGTTGTATTACAGTAAATATTTGTCTGACTCTGATCAGCAGCTCAGTCTGCAGAGCTGCATCTGATGCACAACTTCTTCAACCTCTACACATAAAAGAAAAAAAATTACAATCCATGTCTGCACACGCTCAAATCCTCTCAGGACAGATGCTGTTATACTCTGTGTGTGTGGACAGCGCAGGACGGCTGACCTTTATTCACACTCCAGTTTCTCTCTGCTTCTTTATTTTATTTCCCTTTTTCTGAGGCGGACTGAGGAGGTGGAGCGTTTCTCCTCTTCTTTTTCATCCTCCTCTGAACCCTCACAGCAGGGTTAATGTAAGACCACTTCCCCTGACAGACAGTCCTCACTGCTGACGTACAGCATCTGGTTTTTACACCAACACAAACCAGCAAGTCACAGGTTTGTTAGGTTTTAGTTGAAGAAAAAAAGAAAAATCCAGAGGATGAGAGAGAAATCGTACAGAAATCAAATACAAGAAATACAAACATTTTACTTCTGTGCAGAAACAGGTTGAGTTTACAGTTTAAGAACATTTCAAGTGAATACGGACTAAGGAAGCGACTAAAAATAAAATGCTAAGTAAACCGCTCATGGTGCAGAATGTCAGCTGAATAATGTTTCAATCTTTTGTATTTCTGTGACATTCTGCAGGTTTTGCATTTTATTCCTCTGTAATCTACTGAGTCGTATCTAATAACGTAGAAATCTGTGTGAGACATCAGTAGTCATGTCTTCTCTAAGTGCTTCACATGCGGTGGCTTCATCCACAGTGTGATGATCATTATTGCATCTTATTATTGGAGCACAGTGAAGCAGCACAGACAATTATCCTGAAAACATGCAGTGGATTCAATATCTCAGCTCTAATAATAGACACATTAACTGAGCCCCAAACAAACTCTGAATCCTATTAAGACTCATCTGCTTATTACTGCTGCAGTAATTATTTCCCTCCCTGCTCCAACACTTGTCTTACGGGATAATTCAGTATGTGACAGCACATCTCTCACCTCCTCTCTGTGAAAAAACTGCATGGAGGTTATAATCTTTGTTTCTGACACACTGATGCTTCTGTTAATATGAACAATAAGAATCTGATAAAGAGCCTCTGACAGGAAACTCTGCTTATTTACATGTTTCTGTGGCCTTTTATTCAGCTGCTAATTGAAGCGTTTTAGTCTGAAACTCTGTGTTCTTATTAATTTCCATATTTTTCTGCCACACAGAAATTGCAGTGTAGCTGTTTTTCCAATGATTCTTTTCACGTGTGTTGTTGGACACATGGGTGTAAAAATCTTCAACGGATCAGACGGGACAGGAGGCGGCTGATATGATCCTGATCGTCAACCGATTAACGACGTGGTAGTGCACAGGAAGAGCACATCTCTGCTTCAGAGTTAAACACAGGGAATTCATACAGTTTTCAGTCCCAGAGGTCAAATGTCAAGTTTTTCTCATCAATATTCAGATGTGTTTGGATTACACGTGTTGCCAGAATCAGTACCGGTCTCCGTTGTTTCCAATCTCACGTCTTGACTGGATGAAGGTAGGAACAAGCCCCATGCGCTGGACATGGACGTGAAACAAACTGTGTAGGTTGTGTTCTGGGGAACTTCCAGTGTTATGGTCATATAGAAACAGAGCAGAGGACACAAAGACAGAAAAGAACAGACAGAGGTAACTGTTCAGCGTTACCAGAGAATCCAAAAACCAGGTTCCAGTACACTGACACTAATAAGATCAAGTCATCGCAGGAACCGGAAGCTGGCAGAGCAACACAATAAATAATTCTGTTTTTCCTCTATGATGAAATTTCTTCTTCTCAGATTTGTTATTCATTAGGTAACAATTAGAGAGATTCTGCACATGATGTGTTGCTTCTGACCTGTGATGATTTAAAACCCTTGGCCCTTCTCATGTTGAAACTCTGAAGCCATCGGCTCTGCAGCCTCCGTCCTCCACATCCTGGCAGCGTCTGAAACCACACAGTGAAACATGTCATGGGAAAAACTGTGGATCAGGAAGCAGGCGGGAGGCTCGCCACATGACATGATTCCTGGGAATAGTTAGGCACCAAAAGTTTTGAACATTTTAGATCAGCAGCCAAACGAGGGTGCAAGTTAGAAAACTGTCAGGTCGTCTTCTGGTGACCAAACAGTCAGCACAAGAAGTTTAGCACAATCATCGTCTCTGGTCATTTCTAGTTTTTATACTTATAGTTTTATAGACATTTAGTAATCCACTAAACGTTTGATGTACAAACAAGTCAGCATAAACTACAGATTTCTTTACTTTTTTTTTTTGCTCGTGTAGTTTCTGAGGTGATTCATTCAGAGAACTTCCTAAGGTCAACACGTCTAACACAGGTTAAAACCAGACATATTTCTGTGGTCAGTCCAAAAACATTTATTTTGCTTCATTACCACATTTTACTGACCTGAGTTTAAGTCTCAGGTGTTTTTCGTGCCCCAAATAATCACATTTATCATTTATGTCTATTCTGGTCTCAGTGAGAGTTGAAGATGTCACTCATGACAAACTTCAAGTCTTCTTCAGACTGATTTACAGAACAGATGATTCACAGCCTTTATTAACTCGACAGGAAGGAGGTGTGACTATCAATCAACCAATCAGGAAAAAACACAGACCTGTGGTGACTCCTGATTGGTTGACTGATAAACACTCCTGTTTCCTGTGATGTTTATAAGGCTGTGATTCAGCTCCTCTGAAAATCAGTCTGAAGAAGACTGTTTCAGCAGCTTCGTGCTGCAGGAGCTGAAGAAAAACAGACTCTGAGACAGTTACACAGTTAAAGACTGAAGCTGAAGCTCAGCCACACATATTTCACAGTTTATCACAGGACTCATGTGAGGATGTTCTCATGACCTGGTTTTCTTCTGACCCATTCTCATTCCCAGAGTGTTCGATAACATCAGTGCTTCGACTAAGTGGTGGAGACAAACTGACACTGACTGGATGGACACATGACGCAGGGTGAAGCGAGACATCAAAACAACTTTCTGCGATACTTTGAAAGGTCGATGCTTAAGTCGAGCCGCCTGCTTTGAATTTAACATGAGTACCTGTTATACTGTTACTAAAGTTCCCTCTTGCTGGGGGATGGTAACCCAGTATTATCAAACCAAAATTAACCTGGCCATGTCAATATTTGACACCTCGAGGCAGGAGGAGGGAGCAGTTGGATGGTCAACAACATGCATGACCTTCCCACAGAAGACAGAAGTTCTAGTTATTTTACCTCTTGACTCACTAATATAAATTTTATTATCCAAACCGTGATGTTTCCACAGCTGTAGCTGAGCGATCGTTTCATGACAGGTTGTCATGTGACACGGTTCCACCATCAGTCCTATGGTGTCAAATAGTCAAAAGGACAAAGTCTCTCCGACAATGTGAGATGAGCCTGTGTTAACTTTCAATTTCTATTTTATTTGTATAGCGCCAAATCACAACAGAAGTCACCTCAAGGCACTTTACAGGGTTTAAGGTTTAAGACCTTACAGAGTATAATTATACAAAATATAATATAGAAAACCCAACAATCCCATTTGAGCAAGCTTTAGGCAACAGTGGAGAGGAAGAACTCCCTTCAGAGAAAGAAACCTCCAGCAGAACCAGGCTCATAGTGGGCGGCCATCTGCCTCGACCGGTACGAATCGAAACGTATTTTTCAAGGTTTGCAGACTTGAAAACTGACACACACAAAAAATGAGAAGCTGCTTTTGTCGATATCCAGGATGCTCTGTTTAAAAGGCCTGATCACGTTTGGTGGTAAATGTGCACAAACACTGCAGGGCTGCAGAGAAAAGCCTGACACTATCCGTTTCTCAGTTTGTTGGTGGAAGGGTGGAATCATTTCAGTAGCTACTGCAGGTCTGTTAATTCGTTTCAACATCAGGGAATAAAGAACACTGTGAATGAGAACTGATCCCAGTCCAATTAAGAGTATGAGAGAAAGTGAGACCACATTAAAACCTAATGGTGATGGTTTCCCCAGCTGTAAATTAAATCAGGAAATAATGTAGAGACATTACAATGACCCAGGTTTTTTTATTTTCAAAGTATCTGTTGCATAAATTTACTAAATTTGTCTTTTTAACAAACTAAACTGTCACCTTGATCAGTTTAAAGGACACATTATTAGTGCTGGACAAACCCTCAGTGGATCTTTGTCCTCAGTCTGCGTCCTCTCACTATAAATTAGTGTTTCAGTGAGTTCATGTGTGAAACTTCGATCGATCAGTGGATGTTGAAGCACCACTTTATCTTCGTCTGTCGGAGGCTGTAGCTCTTTAACATGCAGGACTGATCACTGCATGTGTGTCAATAGAGGAATTAATGTGTTGGATGGGCGCCCCTGGACAGAAGTTAGACAATCCTGCAGAGGATGCACCCCCACACCACCACCCTCACCACAATGAGAGATTGACAACAGGATTAGAGCCGGAGCTCTGCCCCAGAAACCTCCCTGGTCCCTGAGAAAAACTTAGCATTAAAGATTGACAGGTGGGACAAAAGGAAAACCAAGGTCTTGTCCCTGAGGACAAGTTTTCTGTCCTCAGACGTCATGAATGTTACAGTATATCAGCAGAGGAAGAAGATTTGATCATCTGACAAACTGGTGACACCAAATAGTCCCAAAGTATCCGTTCTACTAGTGATGGGTTTTCGTTAGCCCTTGTTCACAACAAGGGCTAACGTCTCAGCGTCAGACCAGCAGCAGGTTCAGGAGCAGAGGTGATGTCATCAGCGCGGCAGCGTGGTCCACTGTCGGCATAGGTCACGGTTTGACAGATTCAGGAGGGGGAGGCAGAATCAAGAGAGAAGGGGTTCTGCTATCCTCCCACCACTGAACCATCCAGAAGCCTGAGCCAGACGACTGCAGAGAGAGAAGCAGCTTCCAACACAAACTGAAGCGTCCAGCGGCTGCGGAGCAGGAATGTGGAGGTGAAGCATGAAATTGGTTTAAAGCAGCCGCCGCACCTTCCTGCTGACGCTCCCTAATGTGTTTATGGTTCTGGTCTCTGGGACGCTTTCCAGACCCACTTCAGCGCTCAAGAGATGCCAAGTGCCCTCCAGCGAAATAACACAGTCGGCTCTGTGATTGCTGACACATGAAAACGAGACTGAATCCTGATTCAGAGTCCTGAACGGCTGCTGTCAGACCCAATGCAGTCCTGAAACCTGAACATCCCGCCCCCCCTCCTAGTTACAATAACAGATCCTGTCATGTGACTGCTGGATGCGTCAGGTGAGAAATAAAAGCAGCGATTACAGTAGAAACATGGACCACTGAGTCCAGTGTTTAGTTTAGTTTTAGTTTCAACGGTGTGGGATTTAGGAATAATGAAAAACAAACAAACAAACAAACAAACAAACAGCAAGAAGTAGGCTCAAATCAAATTCCAGTTACATCTGCAGATGTTTCAAAATAAAAGCACAACAGGAAAGGCAGGGAATGCTGAGGTTTTTAATAGGAAACACTCAACAGAGATGACGAACTGGAATTAAAGGGCCATTCTGGTGTTTCTGTGTCTTCCATTGTCTTATTTAAACTCTCAGCCCTTGTCGTAAGTTGTCTTTTGTTTCTGCTAAAGAGTTAAGTCTAAGAGCATTTAATGGGACTATTTTTTGCTGTGGACTAAAGGGATCATTAAAATGGGGAGGAATCCTCTGGGGATCAGGAATGGGGTCAGATAACCTAAATGATCTGAGTGCTTGTTTGAAGGAACCAAACATCTTCATGTTAAACTGCTTCTTAGAAGATGAAACAGTAAGTTTAGATATCACCAGTTCATCTGTGAGATTCTCCAAGCAGTAAAACTTAAACCAGTTTCTGTCTGTCGTAAAATCTGACATGTGGCATTTTGTGATTGAATCTGGATTCATCCATGAGGCTGATTTAGATTAAAAACAGTCTGCACCTCAGGATCAGTATTTAATGTTAAACTGCTGGATTATGTTGATGAGTAGAAACCCTCCTGCCTTTAGAGGAGATCAACAGAAAATGATTGAACTCTGTAGTAAAAAGGAGAGAAAGAGGTCGGCTGCTGCTTTCCCCTGAAATATTCACACTGATGATTGAGAACTCACACACTTCAAACCAACCGACCATTTAAATTCAGGTCATTAACTGCCCAAAAATGTGCATCTCAATATGTGGGCCAACATGTATTAAGATTTTCTTGACGGCTGAACGACTGAATAATTCATTTTTTGTTGGGGGCACATTATTTATTTATTAATCAGCCTTAATTTTGGACTCAGATCAGATTATCCGGCTGCTTTCCAACACCTTTTCGGACTCTTTTTAAAATTCTGGCGGTGAAGATTTCAGGTCTGAGCTGCAGCTTTAACATCAGCTGCTCATTATTTGTCCCATTGATTTCTGCAAATGGTGTTTCCCCAAAATATCAGTTGCCCATTACACAGCATGAATTATAGATGACGCCCGAGCTGCTGGGAAACAAAGGCAGGACGTCCTCGCTGCTCCCAGTCTGAGTCGTCCACTCATTGCACGGTGAAACAATCGGTGGAAGATTTTAGGAACCATCACAGCCGAGGTAAATCTGATCCGACTGCAGCGGGCTGAGAAATTCTTCGTGCAAAAATCTGAATGGCCTCATTGATGTAAGGAGCTGAAAGACTTGCATCATGTTTCCAACAAACTCCAAAAAAGGCCCTTAGCAAAATCTCTGCATAATTTAACAGAATTTAAAGTTTTTTTCCTGCTAATGTGTAAATACTCATCCAGTCAGTGTTTTCGTGTAGGAAGGCAGTAATGAGAATGATAAATAGAAATGAATCAGCTGCAGAATAAACACAGTTAACAGAAATATCCTGCAGTGTTTGAAGTCTTCTAAATCTACAAAGAGAAACAAATGTCACTAATGTGAAAACAGATTTGATCAAATGTGTCATTTTTTTTCAATGCATGATTTCATAATTGTTACACCACAAGTGAGAAACACTCCCATCGCATTTTATCTGTGAATTCTGTTCGTTTAGAAACCAGGAAAGGTTCGAGGCCTGAAACCTGAATGCATCCAGACCGCTGGTTATTTTTATAACTACCTGTAAATAATGACAATAATTTTATGTGCAGCCTCTGTTCACCTTCAGGCGCTCACACATGCACGCTGTTGTTCACAGTAGCACAGACTCAGACCAAGTGGTTTATTTTAAACCAGTGGTTTTGTGCTCGGTGTGTGTATGAAGAATCTTCCACCTCCTCTGGTTTCCTGCTTTCGTTCGTGACTGTCTGTTGGTGAAATAGTTTTTGAGATGTGTTTTGATTTCTCTTAAATTTGCTGGAAAGTTGACTTTGGTCCAAGGAACAATTGATTAGTTCTTGAAGCAGATCCAGGATTTTTTTTAAACAATTGTGACTTTTTAAGTCTTTTCCTATTTTCTCATGAACTGTGCACTGACTGAAAACAAAATCTGGCACATGTATCCCTTCCACGTCGATCACAGTTTTATTTGATGTAGATCCAGATTAAATATTTACACACTTTCTATTATTACATTAACAAACTTACATGCTTGGAGAGAACTCTCAATTTAGCTGAAAATCTTATATCAGCAGTGTCATCAGTTGGATCAGGACCACTCCCTGTTTCCTTCGAATCCCCAAATATCCTGCAGCTAACAGTTAATGTTTCAACACAGGTCACAGCTGGTTTTCATGAGATTCTTCCAGCTTTTATTATTTCCACTGAAGTGATTTGTGTCATGAAACTTCATGTTTAAATTACTGAACTGTGACAAATCTTTTAATTTGGAGAATCTGTGCCAAGAAGAGCTGAAACTGTTCTGCAGGCTTGTGGTGGTCCCACACCTCACTGCTGCACGTCTGGTCATTACTCAGTGGGTTCCTGTTGGTGTTGGGGGTTCTTGGCATAGCAGGTGTTATTAACGCTGAGGAAGTTTCCTGCCTCCTAGAGGTGGAGGATGTTCTGGAGCATGTTGGAACAAGATGTACATGTACTAAATGTACTGACGCCCTGATTCAGTGAGTAGTTGAATGATGAAGAGAGTGTGGACTTTTAAATATCACAGTAACACTGGATCTTAGGTTCAGCTTAGGTCGGAGGACCCTCCACCCTGTGATTGTTAGGGTGGAGGTGCAAGGGGATGCTTTGTGTCAGTGGGTGTCCTCAACTAGATAAACACCAACATAGCAGACCAGTGGAGACGTAAATCCAGTCCCCAGAACAGAGGTCATTGCTTTAGAGTAAAGACCTGGTTTAAAGTGGGGGTAAGGTTAGGTTTAGGTTAAACCTGGTTAGAGAATGTCTCCATGAGGTGAATGTCTGTCAGTGTCCTTGACTGTGTCGGGGTCCAGGCTTTAAAGAACTGTTTCCAGACACCAGAGTAAAGTCTTTTTGTTTTGTGTCTCAGGCAGAGGTTCATCAGTTCAAACATCCTCATCCCTCAAAGCTAAACCACAGTTGATCTCTTTGCCCCTTCAAACATCACTGCTGGGGCTAACCACTGGACCCCCAACACTGACACCATTCTAACCACAATAATCACCGACAGCAGCTGACTCTGCCTACAGCACAGAGAGCTGCTGACACGGGTTCTGCTCAGTCTGACACTAGTGGTACCGTCACTTTCAATTACACAACACTAAAGCATTTTGCCTGAAAGAGCTGTCTGTGCAGCACAGGAAACCCTCGACCCTTAGTCTGGAGAATGAGGAAGCAGCCAGCATCCACACCGCCGTCATTAACGTCCTTCTAACACTAAACGTGTTGGTCAGACCAACAACAGCAACATTTCAGCTCAAGGAGCTACTGTAAATCTCACCAGCACCACAAGTGCAAAACTTCATATCAGAAAAACTGGTGTACTGATGTTGATCTGAGGGAAAAAAAGTTGAACAGATGTGGGGAAATCATCTGATCCACACATTATGTGCACATGACCAAACAGAACCAACGGTTCAGCTCTATCTGTTCTGTCCTCTTCCTCTCAGTTTATTAATCTCAGGTTAATGTGGTGTCAGAAACCCCCACACGCCCAGAGCGGGTGTTGTTGTTGGCCAGGCCAGTGGGAAGGGTGCCGACTCTTCACAGTGGCGTTGGGCAGAGATGGACACGGTCAGATATTGAGTGAGACAGCCATAATCGCTCTCAGACATCTGGAGGGAATTGTGTATCAGAAACAGGACCGAGGTCTGGTCTCTGACAGACTCTTCTTGAGGAGGAAACGTTAAGAGCTACACTGAAAACTTAATCGCAGGTTCTGTGTGTCAAGGCTGCTCCAGAGTTTATTATATACAGTGGATTTGTATTTCTCCCCATGAAAAGAGGTCAGTTTGTCATATAGACGCTGACGACATCTAATCAGAATGAAGTTTTCTGTGAGAGAAACTTAAAGCAGCATGCAGCTCTGAGCAGCTGGAGGTTCACAGAAGTGCAGTTCGGTTCCTCACAAATCATAAGGGACTAAAACAAACCCCAACTGAACGTCCTGAAAGTACCAGTTACCGTTTAGAGGTGTATTTCTGAGTGTTATCTAAAAAGCCAATTTCCTGAACCAACCTTAGACGGATGTGATGAAGAGCACACCTACTGGAGGTGGGGGTCCTTAGGCAAGACCTCAAAGGACCCTTACTGGAGGTAGGCCATGGAGGGCTTCATAGTCTACCAAACCAGTCAGGACAACTAGGCCCCTTGTTAGCACCATCATCATGTTACAGTGCACTCTACCAGTTGAGCACTTCTCATTTCTACTTCCTTTGTTCTACTGTCTTTTTCCTGTCCCTGTAGCCTGTGTGATATTTACAGTGTATGTATTATTGTTACTGGCTCTTTTCTGATTGACCTACTTATTTTTTGGACTCAGTGAAGATATTTTGACAAACTTATTTGAACGTAACTTACCTCTTTTTCAAATGTTTTTTAAGTGTACTTTATTTCTTATTGCTCTTTATCATTTTTGTTTCTAGGGATACCTCAGTAGGATCTTTCCTTTGTAAAATTACTGCCTAAACAACTGCTTGCTTTACCAGCAAATGTAGAAAAGCTTGGCTGTGCTGCAGATGTGTTTTCCTGCAGGGCCGGGTCTATGTGCTGGCCTCGCTAGGTGTTTAGTGACAATGCGGGTCTGCCAGCTATGATGTTATGGCCTTCCCATGTTCATGTTCATTCAGGAAAGACCTTCAGCAGAGCAGAGGGAGCGAGTCGGCCAGCTGTGAAAACACTGTTAAAGAGGCTTTAGTGCTCATTTCACAAATACTTTAAGTTTACTTATTGAAGAGGGAAAAATAAATTAATGGACTATAAGCTGGGCTTTTCCTTATTGCTCTTTCATGAGCTTTCTCCATATGTGCCATTCAGCATCACTTTGAGTACAGCCCTCCTCTGAAACCGGATCCTGTCCCACATTCAGAGGTGCTGGCATTTCCTCGTCTCCTGTTGCTTGTGTCAGAGCTGCTGCTGAAACGTTCACCTCACAAACTGAAACAGTGAGATGGGGCAAGAACGTGCTGCTGGTGGAAGGTCCACGGGGGTCACCAGAGTCTGGGTGCTGGAAAATACCGGATCTTGATTGTGTGTGTTGAATTTATTTATGTGCACACCAGCAGAGTAACCAGCATTAAACTAGAGGTGAAACCACACCTGATACTGATCCTGATTTCCTGAGCCTGCAGCCTCTCCAGCTAAGAACCACTAGAACCTCCTGTCCCAACAGGGTCTGATGGTCCACTGAGCACTGAGGCAACAATATGACCAGTTTCAGTTTTATTACTACAGAGACAGTGAAAGGGCACCCATTTCGCCCAGAAAACATGTCCGACATGGCGTCACAGAGATGATTGTCATTTTGCTCTTTCATTCAGAAACTCACATAACAGATCTGAGATCATTTACATTAAAATATCAGAGAATATAGGAACAGGTTCCAGTTTGGACCCGGTTCCAGGTAAAATAAGCAGCCAAACAAATTCCTTCATTCAGCGACACTCTGCCCGACACAGACACCAGCGAAGAAGAACAACTACTAGTACTAGTACAACTATAAAAACACATGCGTGTGTGTTTAATCCTTCCTCGTCATTAAACCGCTGACCGTACGTTCATATTCATTCTCTTCATGTCTGTCTCTCCCTGACGAGGACCTGACAGCTGCTGCTGCACCTTGTTATTGCAAAAATAAAAGTGCAACCAATTAAAAGCTGCAGCTTAGGCTTCATGCAGCTAAGCTCTCCTGTATCCGTGCTCCGCGGGGCGGATCAGGCCAGATGAGCTGCAGCTCTCTCAGACATTAATACCTCGCCGTAGATCTCGCCGTTAAACCCGCCTGCTCTTTCTCTTCCTGCAGCGTCCTTCAGTCGAGTCTGCCGGGAGATCGACCGGATTCCCAGAGTAAGTGAGGAGGATGGACGTGTCGACACAGGCCCATCTGGAAACCATTCCACAGTTCTTCTTCTCTGGCTGGGAGAGGTGTGGCAGGACGAGGAGCATCCACAGAGACTGTTGTACAGTTGGTAGTTGGAAACATGAATGAGCGGCTTCATGTGTTCACAGCACAGAGATGTTAAAACACAACCAAAGAGCAGAAATGATGCTGAACAATGTGACATGCACACGGATTCACAGCTTACAGGCACGAGGCTGTTTTAATATGGTTTGTTGTTGAGTCCTCCTGTCTGTATACGGAGTGTATGACAGGAAATCTACAGGAAACAACACGAGCCTACAGTTTTAAATAACTTTAGTCTTTCTTTTTTTAGACTTTCTTTACCTCCATTCCTTAAATTAACGGCACACCACAGATTGAGTGAATGAAGTGTCTTTAACAGGTGTGGATTCTGCAGTGCTCAACACGCTGCAAATAAAAGTAAACTTACTTAAATGAACTCCACTTTGTGCAGAGCCCAGTTTGTGCCGTCAAATCAGTGACGACGTGACGAATTTCCATGAAAGTTTAGTTAAAATCCCAGTTTCTTGTTTGTTTTATGGTAAAATCTAATTAATGGATGTAAAACATCTGAGGATCAGCTGGAGACTGGATAAACTCCTGCTGATCTGATGAAGAGATGAATGAATTCGTTCCAAGGTACAAATGACAAATTAAGGAACAAAACAGACGTCGTGAGAACACACATCTCATTGTTCTGCTTTATCTTCCTGAACATTAGGTTCTATTTGTCTCAGGTAACGCTGTGGTTGGTGTTCTCTGAACATCAGCCTGTCTCTTCTGCATCGTGATAAATCAGTTGACCGTCGTAGGTCTGGAGCCGTCCGCCTGTGTCCGGTCTTCTGTCTTTGTTTCAGGATCCTGGCAGGTCAGACTGGATTACAGCCAGTAATGTGGGAATGATGGAATCCCCTCCTGCCAGCTCCTCGACGGCATCTTCACATCGCTCCCAGAGACGACATTAAAGTGTCAGCAGCTGAATCCTGTTTTACAGCTCTGTGTTGGTGTCCAGATTTATCTGTGTGTTGGTGCTGTGTCCTCTTGGTGTGTGAGGAGGAGGAGGAGGAAGGTGATGTTAAAGCTCTTCAGTGGCCAATAAAACCCTGCAGTTCTCCAGAGGTACAGCAGGATAATTGGCGAGAGGTGATGTCGGTGTGTTTGGAGGTTAAAATCCGATGGGTGGTTGTCAATAATCAGTCAATACTTCGAACTAATCAGCAGCTTCGCTTTGGGCTTATGTGCTTCATTGATGTTTCACAGTAAAGGAAACAGCTGCAGTGAGCTGCATGTCTTTACTTTCACTCTTTCTGGACATCCAGTACATTTCACTACGTTTACCTGGGACAGGTGTTATATCGATAACCAGTAGACCGGACCGGACCGCACCGCTGCTGGGACGACCTGGTTCTCTCTTACAGCACCAGGTTTGTTGTGTTTCAGCTCTCTGCTTGTTCTACAGACGTCAGTTCCAACATCACATTGTGCAGATGATTAGAGCTTTTTCTATTTTTGACACATTAACAAATTAAATTAAATTCTAATTAAAGGAGGAAGGATTCCACTCTCGGCTCGAGTAGGTTTAAAGCCAACCGTTTCAGCTGTCAGCAGTGTTCCTGTGTGGTCAGTGTTACAGTAAAGTGAGTGAGTTCACAGCCGCGGTGAGATTTCCTCACTGAATCGACACTTGGGATGTGCATCCTGCCGTAAGCCAAACATTAAAGTGAACATTAAAATGTCCTCACAGTGACAGAATGAAATGAAACTTGCAGCCACAGAAAGACATAAACACACAGAGACTGATAAGTCGGACCTGACGTCCTCCAGACCGCCGTCCTCTCTCTGATGTGTGACGTTATTAATCTGACGCTGATTTGGACCGGACCTTTGATGTTCCAAACCGGATCTACTGTTGGTCAAACAAGCACAGTCTCAGTTTGCTCCGAGCATCCTGACCTTTGTCAGGAGGAGACGAGATAACGTGTCCCCCTACAAATACCAACCAGCAGAGTTTTCTGTGTTTGTAAGAAGGACGGGAACCGGTGGTTTGTTTCATCTTTGATTCTTTAAAGCTTAAACGTTAGCATGAGACTGAGACTCTGCGGTGTCCAGGTGAACCTGTCTCTGCTCTGCACAGACCCTCAGGTAGCCGCTGCCATCATATAACCAGAAATAAGACGCTGCAAAACTCTGACCGGCTGCCGGTTCTTCACATTGAGAAAAGTATATTTGTATATTCCTTAAAAAGAGTTTCATACTGTAGCTCTAAACACACAACGCACTCACACCTTGCATCGGTGAGTTTGTTCCAGGAAAACGTAAGAGTGTGTTTTACTTTTTAAATTTGAGTCATCAACATCTTACAGTTTATCTCTTTATTACGTTTGGAGGAGAAAAAACTCATCACAGTAAAATCTGAAAGATTCCACATGATCAGTTTGGTAAATGTGCTTTTCCTCACTTGACTGTTTTTGCTGCACTAACTCTGGGTTTAACAGGGCTGAAGTGGGACGTCCAGGTCCACGCTTCAGACTGCAGAAGGGAACCAGAGGTTTCAGCAGCTGGATAAACAATCACGTTGTCTCTTTTATCGATTTGAACCCTATCAGATATTTTGTGTTTGTTCCAGCTGCTCCTCTGGATCCATGAAATATCAGGTTTGTGAGATGAGAACAGACAGAGCTGGTTCTGATCCAGACGTGTGCTCAATTACTTACAGGACACGAACACGACGTGACGGCTCCTGATAGAACTTAAAGTGGTTCAGTTCTCTTCTGTAAAAAACCCCCCACTCAGGTTTTAAACCCACCTCCACCCATCATCCAAACACACAAAGCTTTATTCTAAAACTCAACAGAGTTCCAGTATATTCAGTGAAGAACCTGATGAATTCGTTAATGAACCATTGCAGCAAGAGATAATATTGTGTGAGAAGAGTCTGAGTAATGAACCCAGACGCTGTTATTTCATATGTAAAAACACGTCGTGCATGTGTTTGATCCGGTCTGTAGGAGACTACTGATGAGTTCCTAGTAACTTTCTGTCTCTCTGGTTTAATTCAGCTTAGTTCTGTTGACTGAGGAGAACCACAAACGGTGCTGCTGGTTCACTTTGGGGGGGTCCTCGTTGGTCAGACAGCTCCATTAGAGACTGGGATCCTGAGGTCCTCTGACCTTGTGGGCCTCTGGTCCTGTACCCAGTGGTAAACTGAATGTTGCCTCATCACTGTTTTCATTTCATGTCACTTTGACTTTTATACAAATCTTCACACAATGAAGTCGAGACTAAAGAATCTTTTATGTCTCATCACTGATTTAACGTTAGAATGTCGTCAACTCTGCAGACCTGCAGAAGAAGAGCTTGTTAAATAAAGGGTTGACAACACGACCTCTACGGTAATTTGAAGTGCAGTTTATTAAAACCCGGGCAGGTGAAGGGAGCAGCAAGGTCACATTAAAGGTGGTAAAATATTGAAGTGACCTCCTTTCCCCCTGTTGAAACTGCGACTGAGCGGAGACATTTTCCAGGTTATAATTCCATTTGGCACATCTGATTACAACCTGGACCGTTTTCACAGGAATCAAATAGAAAAAGACAGAAACCCACCAAAGATGGACCCGGAGAGTCAAAGCTGCTCTGATTGAATTCCAGCATTTTCTTTCCCCTCCAGAGAAGCCAAAGTTTGATCTTTACTAATTGATATATCCCGGCTCCGCACATGAATCTCAGAAAGCTCATACCTTGGGCCAATTTAGCTGTTCCACTGGCTGAGTTTTAATTGAGTCCACATTAAAATTTACTTATAAAATAATAATGGGCTCCCATGCAAATGAGCCCATCCCAATATTGCTGCGGCTGCATTTGCATATCCACAAGCAGTCTGGGAGTTCAGAAATCAATATAGATGATTAATAATATATGGGCTACAGGAATAATCAAATTCATTTGATGCAAGGACTCAGTCAGCCTTGGCAAACCAAAGGTGCAATTTTACCACAATCTAATTTAATACAAGTTGCCTGGATTGCAGTTTCAATTACAGGGATTGAAATAATAATAATGTGTGTTAAAGAAAAATTACACTTTCTAATATATGTTATTTCATTTCATTGATCATATTACGGGATGAAATCTTCTTTCTTCCCACATTAACTTTGCACCAAATTGTTAAATTAAACTGCTCTTTAATTTATCGCCGAGACATTTGAATGTGCAGCGCGTCACTGCAGAAACCGACCGAACATGTTTACACAGCTCAAAGATGTAATGAGTCTGACGCTTGTACATTTTTTAAAGTGTTCAAATCCAGCGGTGGTTATTTTAAAATCGTTCAAATCCAGCTGTGGTTATTTTAAAATCGTTCAAATCCAGCGGTGGTTATTTTAAAATCGTTCAAATCCAGCTGTGGTTATTTTAAAATCGTTCAAATCCAGCTGTGGTTATTTTAAAATCGTTCAAATCCAGCTGTGGTTATTTTAACAGTGTTCAAATCCAGCTGTGGTTATTTTAAAATCGTTCAAATCCAGCTGTGGTTATTTTAAAATCGTTCAAATCCAGCTGTGGTTATTTCAAATCGTTCAAATCCAGCTGTGGTTATTTTAAAATCGTTCAAATCCAGCTGTGGTTATTTTAAAATCGTTCAAATCCAGCTGTGGTTATTTTAACAGTGTTCAAATCCAGCTGTGGTTATTTTAAAATCGTTCAAATCCAGCTGTGGTTATTTAAAATCGTTCAAATCCAGCGTTGGTTATTTTAAAATCGTTCAAATCCAGCGTTGGTTATTTTAAAATCGTTCAAATCCAGCGTTGGTTATTTTAACAGTGTTCAAATCCAGCTGTGGTTATTTTAAAATCGTTCAAATCCAGCTGTGGTTATTTCAAATCGTTCAAATCCAGCGTTGGTTATTTTAAAATCGTTCAAATCCAGCGTTGGTTATTTTAAAATCGTTCAAATCCAGCTGTGGTTTTTTAACAGTGTTCAAATCCAGCTGTGGTTATTTTAACAGTGTTCAAATCCAGCTGTGGTTATTTTAACAATGTTCAAATCCAGCGGTGGTTCGGCAGAAAGACGTTAATAATGCTGTCGTACTGAGACACTGACATGTCCACAGACACCAGCGGCTTCGAGGACAAACCAAAAAGGCCGTTCTCCAGAACTTCCTGGACGGTTCTGAGGTCCACTCAGCTGGGACGGGTCACCTGGTCCCTGTGGTTAAGCTGAGAGAAAGGTTGTGGTGCGTTTAGAGGTTAATGAGGCCGCTGAGAGTCTGTCTGTCTCTCTGTATCTGTCTCCCCCCCCACCCTTCACCAGCTCTCCTGTCTCCACCCTGGTATCCCCCCCCCTACACACACACCAACACTGTTGCCTCCACCCTGGTATCCCCCCCCCTACACACACACCAACACTGTTGCCTCCACCCTGGTATCCCCCCCCCACCAACACTGTTGCCTCCACCCTGGTATCCCCCCCCCACCAACACTGTTGCCTCCACCCTGGTACACCACCTGTGACGTTTCTTCTCATTAACATTCATCCTGAGCTCGTGGAGTTCGGGGAGTCTTGGCCGACGGACCACTTCACATTATGGCCGTTATGTTGTCGACATCCTGTTACGGGTCCGACTTTGCCAAGACGGTGTCAACAATGCCCAGAATCCACTGCTGCCTGTAATGAATGCACTCCAATATGTAATGACTGACTAATCACATTATTTGCAGCCTCGACTTTATTCTGACGGAGCGACCGCCCGCATCTGTGCTCCGTCGGTAATTGCCAGGCCGGGGCGTCGAGCGCGAGCAGCATTTGCATCCTGCACTTGGGGAGTTGCATTGCAAATGATTATGCTGAATTGTTTTTGCAACAGGAATGTCCAATCCAATAAAGTTAATGATCTTGAAAGAGATGGAGGCAGGAGAGGAGGAGCAGGAGGGAGGAAACTAAATCGATTAAAATGCAGATGTTCGCCATCCGACGCAGGCCCTGATGCCGCGTTGTGTCGATGTAATTAAGCCTTTTTTTAAACTTTTCAGGATCAGCTTCAGCTTCTTGTTCACATTCATCAGAGTCTGCTCGCTTTTAGACGTCAAAAGCAAATAATCCTGCAAGTTTGTTCCTCGCCTAATGAGAAGTATCATTATGCAGCACTTTGCAGCCGAGTAGCTGTTATTTCCTTATCAATCTTAATTTGGAAACATCCAGTTCATCACAGTCTTGACGTTACATGGACACATTCAAGTTGATTTTATTTAAACAGCCCAAAAATCTGAACTCACAAATTATCCTCAGAGAGATTCAGAAAACCTGGTCTCATGTTAAAGGGAGGAGAGGGGAGATGTGGGGGGGCAACGTGACTTCAATTAAACAAAGAAAGAGGCAAAGAAAATCAAACTGTCTCCCTTTAGGTCAACAACTGATATACTGAGTATTAAATAAGGAAACACAGCTGACCTACACTTTGTGCTGCACATAAACGCCTCCTGTGCAGAAGGAGGTGCTGGTTTTAAAACCCAACTGTATCCTGCAAACAGCCTTGACTGTAGGTCTGAAATAAAAAGAATTCAAAGTACTAATACTACACTGAAGAGATGCTGTTACTAGTAGTATTTGTTATACATGATGTGTTAAATCCTGGTATTACACATGTGGTTGTTTTAAATACTTCAGTAACTGTTTAATCTACAGAAATGCAGTAATACACATCCACTGCACTAAATTCAGATACACGTAGCTCTACAGTACTTCATGCTGTACTCAGATGTACTTCCCAGCACAGCCTCTGAACACTGTGACTGTGACTGTGTGTTTTTCTGTAGAAAACAGTTCAGCAAACGTTCTCATGGTTCAAAGTCGGTGATCTGGATTTGAATGTCGGACAGTTTGGACTGAAACGTGATAATTCTGCAGTCTTAGTGTGATCATTTAATATTTGACAGCTGGCAAAGCAACATGTGGACAACATCTGCACCTCTGCTGTTGTTTCAGATGTTTCAGGGAAAACTTGTTTTAATTTTACAATCACAGCGCTGCCTCCGAATTTTACGCCAAATCAAATAAAACAGTTCACTCAAACCAAATGTTGTCTTCATTAAACATTACATCATGTGTAAACTCCTGTCTCAGTCTGATTCTGATTTGTCAGCTTCATTTAAATCCACCCTGAAGTTCCCACTCCAGACGTTTTCATTGTCTTAATTTAAACCTTGGATGATGCGGCTTCTGTTCGAGCCACTTCCTCAGTGTTTTTATTATTAGAGGCAGAAAGAAGAAGCTTCATTCTTCTTCATTTAATGAGTTGAGTGAACTTTAAGCCACGATGTTCAACTTCAACCATCATGAGACTCTGCTCTACCAGCCCTGCCTCTCCCTGCTCTGCTCTGCTTCGCTCTGCCACACTCTGCACAGCCCTTCAGGTAGTCGTCATTAAATGCAGAAGTTCTACAGCTTTTTAAGCAGAGATTCTCTGAAGGAGCCTGAGTCATAGGAGGCTACGACAGCTCCTCTTCGTGTCGAACTTCTAAATATAACCAGTGTGTAAGTTAGAGCAGCTCGTTAAATAGATATTTAAGATGGTGGGTAGATACTGGATTTTCCTGTTCGATGGTTTTCAGTGTAAAACAACAAAATCGTATCATATCCCCCATAAATCGGGTTCTAATCGGTTTATTTGTGTAGTAAATCTCACACAGCCACATCTTCATCAGCACCACCGACACTCTTTATTTTGACTCTTTTCTATCACAGCTCTGCTGCCACAGAAATCCACAGGATGTGGATTAATCCGCTGCTGAAAATAGTCCCCAACAAAATCTGAGCACATTACTGGTAAAATTAAACTACATACTTTGTAACTGCTGATTAATAACCCACTGGCTCCTACTGAAGACGTTGGTCTTTCAAATACACAGAGTGACCATAACCAAGATAAAGGACCAAAGACAAAGTGATGCGTGGTGGCCTGATCGTTCAGTCTGGGGTCTTATTTTGGAGGGGTGGGGGGCCTGATCCTATCGCAGTGAAGGGCGACGTGGACGGAGACGCCTGCGGCTCTGCACATGGGATTTGTTGACAGTAAGAAAGATGTGTAGTAAAAGCAGACTTGTGCTTTAACGGGGAAATAAAATGATCCAATAAAAACAAGATGCTGCATGAAAATCCTAACACATTAACATCTGAATATTCCATGAAAGTGAAATCAGTTTGTATAAAATTACATTTTTATGCAGCATTCATCACCATAACAGCCAGTCTGTGTAGTGCCAACACACACTTCCTGTTTGCACATGTAATTAGCTGGCCTGTGTGATTACCAGGTAAAACAAATTATGTGTTTTGTTGGCAGCAGATAAATCTGGTCTCAACTCGTCGTAATGACCCGTGTAATTTTTAAGCAGCGCCTACACTGCGGCTCTTTTAACACGTATCATTAGTGAGGTTGTATATTAGATATACATTCTGTGGCTTAATTTGGTCTCCCAGGAGCACTTGTAATGATGCAGCTGCTGGGTACAGGACACCTTTAATTTATTTATTTTAAATGTTGAGAGTAATTGAGTTCTTGAGAGATGTGAGGCAGGCCTGCTGCTGCTGCTGCTGCTGCTGCTGCTGCTGGTGGTGGTGGCGGGGCTTCTTCTGAAAAATGCATTAATTCCAAGCTGCAATCTGTTGTGAAAATTAATACGAGGAGAAGCGTCTAATGTGGAGGGATGAGGAGGAAAAAGCAGGCAGGGGTTTCTCCTGTTCACAGAGAGAACGATGGAGGAGTTATTTATCTCCCTCTGAAGGGTTATTTATTACAGACAATCAAAACGACTCCTGCGCCCTCGCAGCGTCGCAGCAGCTGCAGGTGATGATAGAAACCATTTGTTCTGCAGATCTCATCACGACGTCGCCCAGACGTCACAAACTGTTCGTCCGAAACAAAACGGTCAATAAAGGAGGTGATGAAGGTGGTTCAGCCCTCTCTGATGACGCTGCTGCTGCTGCTGCTGCTGATGATGTCACAGGTCCTTCACCTCCCTTTAGCTGCTAAACCGATCCTGGAACAGCAGCAGGTCGAGTCTGAAGAAGCTTGACACAGTCAGAGTGAGGGAGTGTGAGTGTGCACGAGTACAAACTTTGTCTGACTGTCTGTAAAAAGAAGTTGTCGCCGTGTAGCACCGACTATCTGACTTTATGAATTAATACGATTTTACTCCAGGCAACACAGAAACACAGCAGCAGGTCTTTGAATTCAGAAACTGAAATATTTAGTTTATCTAAATGCTGTATCTGCCTGCACGTTGTTCACTAACCGTCGCCCTACACTGACTTTTGTCTTCGGCACCGTTAGATTGTTTATTGCTGTATTATTGTAGCTCTTTATCTTCCTTCGTATATGACCTCAAACCTGTGTGTGAGATGCAGGTAAAGACCTCTATAGTAAATAAAGTCCTTCTCTCTGAGATGCACAGTTAAAGTTTAAACTCTGTCGCCTCGGAGCCAAAGTCACATTTCCTGTGTAGTTTCTAACCCACACTTTGACCTCAGTTCTCAGCAGCTCAGCATCAGTCCACCGTCACAGTCCATCATGTCCAGACCTGCAGAGCTGCAGCCTGTTTGTGGGCTGAAGACTCTCCACGTCGCCGCTCGACCACAGTGAGAGGAGAACGACCACAGTGAGGAGGAGGAGGAAGGGAAGCGAAGATGCTTCCTCTCTCTGGCTGGCAGGCTGCTTGTTGGCTGGTTGGGATCCTCTGGGTCTGGGCTTTGGATGGAGGCCCAGATCAATGTGACCTAAATTCAAATGCGAATTAGAGGCTGTCAGTTGGAGAGGACACTGTAAATGAGCTCAGACAGTGTGAGGTCTCTGGAGGATGTGGGAACCAGGGCCCTGTGTCCGCTGGAGATCTTTAATGAGTTCCAAATGGATATCCAGGACCCGGGTCCAGTCTCCACGCTCTTCCTGCAGGCCAGAAGCCAAGTGAATCCTGTGAGGGCCCCGGGGTCCAGCGCCTGGCACCCTGGGAACTTTCAGTAGGAAGTCAAATGGCGTCCAAATGATTCAAATTCTTCAGCAGCGTTTGTCACATCAGCAAACAAACAACATGATCCCGATCAAATCATTTTCATCCGATCCTGCAGCAAACACTGAACCAGTTTCAGAGGAACATGTTGACGAGCAGCAGCTTTACATTTAGACAAAAAACATCTGGCTGCAATAAAAAAGAGACCAGAGCTGCTCAGATAGATCCACCACATCATGTCTTAACGTCTCAACAGTTTGGTTCCTCTGCCATCGTGGAACATAGTGTTTCCAATATATTTTCATTAGTGCGTCTTTAGTTTACATTGAGTAAATTATATCTAGTATGTTTCTACAGTAGCCCAGAACAGACAAACCACAGGGAGGATCTTTCACCTTATACTTGGAAAGTGAATAGAAGAGTAGGTTGTGTTCAGATGACTGAGGAGAACTTTAATCAGTTCTCACAATCAAATGATTGATATACGACAAGTTTTTTATTTTGACTTCCTGCTACGTCTGAATGATTAATTCACGAGCAGGTGGGTGAGCTGGACAGAGGACGTCCAGAGGGAATGAGTCCACAGTCCTGTTGTGGTTCTGGGAACTAAATCAGTTTGGCTGATTACAGATTATCAACAGCTTACCCAATCAGGTGGCAGCAAATATTCAAATGGGCCAATCATAAGGCTCCAACCGCTGCTCACACACACACACACACAAACACACCGTCACAACAGTCGCGTCACAGGTAACGAGGCGAATTAACAACAGGTCAGAATCTTTTTCTGTTTTCAACACAAACCAAGAGACGCACAAATGTAAAAAATGATTAAAGAGAGTTTGAACAGTGATTAAGGAGAATTTAAAGAGACACACAGACACCGACGATTCCCAACACGACACAAACCTCTGAACCATGACTAAAAGCGTGACCACAAACTATGTGAGGGTTGTCGTCTTGTGTCCGAGGGGACACAGGAACCTTTACCTGTCTGTCTGCAGCGCTCCATGTTCTCTGAAGCTTTTAAATAGACACAGGACGAGTTTTCAGCAAGGAGCAAAAAGCTATTTCAGTCAGCAGCTACTGTCTTCACAGAACAGGACGCAGAGACACCCGGGAAGCTGCCTGAGGTGGGATCTGAACCCAGATCCACAAGCAGTGATCTGCTGGTTGCGTTTCCTCCTCGAAGAGACGCAGCTGGACAAACTGTAGAGGTCACGTACAATAAAACCTGACGAACTCCTCCTCTTTGTGTTCCCTGTATAACAGGGTGGTTGTGGAGTGTGCGCCCCCTCCCCCTGTAGAGCTGCAGTAATTAGCATGCTGATTCTGCATGTAATCAGATCACCTCGGCATGCTCCGGCCTGCTTCTATACATCAGGCCGAGTGTCGGCGTGGGACTGCAGCAGCTTCTGATTGTCTTCAACGCAGCATATGCTAATTGTTGATTGTCTCCAATATTATATGCTAATTGTTAGGAATTAGCATAATTCATTAACATTTGGGCCCTAATTACACAATGAAAAAAGACTGAGAAACACTCGGCTGTGCTCTGACTTCCTAATGTGTGATGCGATTAATGCTGCGCTCATTTGCATCCGGAGGAGCCTGAAATATTAAAAGTGCTGTTAGAAAATCCTGACTAGTCCCTAATCAAATGTTGTTTCTGCCGTTTTAAAAGGTGTTACAGTGTTGGCCCTCAGGTGAGAGGAAGCATCTTTCTTCACTTTGAGAGACTTCCCCGACATGCAAATGAGCTGCAGATCCAAATCTGCAATTAGCTTGTTTCTTTTTGGAGGAGATTTAGAGAAACAAATGAACAGAGACGCTCTTCATGGTTTGATTGTGGATTCTCTTTGATGCCTGCGCGATATCTCATATTAATAAGACAGTCAAACAAAAAGAAACAACCAAATTGCTTTGATTTCATCATAATTGTAGTCGTGGGTCTGACAGCGGCGGGAAAACATACACAAATACTTCACTGGCATACAAGTACTAAATACCACAGCAGAATAATACTAAAGCGCAAGCGTGGATGAACGGGCCTAACAGGCACAGGCCCACGAGTCAGTGAAGACGAAACAACAACCAGAAACAGAGACAAGATAAAAACAACTACATATGAACAAAATGAGCACAAGGAAAGAAAGAGACAAGGGTGGCATCAAGCAGGAGACACTGGGACCCAATGTACAGTCCTCATCATACGTATATGTAGTTTGTTTTATTTATACATATTGTCTAAATCTTGATCTTGTAAATAATTGTGAATTTGTAATATGTTTAATATTTTCCCCACTGTGGGATCAATAAAGATTTATATCTTATCTCATCTCATTTCCCTCGTCGTGGAGAAAGAGCGGAAAGTCCTAAAAACAGAAACATAGAAGAATGAGCCAGAACCTGTGAGCGGCAGTAACCTGACGCTGGTTCCTGACAAACCCCAGCACTCTAAATGACACATGACGGATGCCAGCCTGTCCAACAGTGGGGTGAAGCCCCGAGTTCAGGTTTCTCCTGTTTAACAGAAGCGGGGGCCAGACGAGGCCGGGGTCTCAGGGCCACACGTCGGGAAACGGGGCCCCTGGATGTGAACGCGGAGGCCGGGTTAAATCGGAGGTAATTGAAGCGGGCTTTTGTAAGAATCTGCTCCCAATCCACAGGAGAAGGGGAAAGAGGGAAGAATGAGAGTTTTAATGAATGGAGGCCGTCATTAAAATGATAACTATTTCCTCAGAGATCACTTCCAATTTAAATGCGGCGAAAAGAGAAAAGACGTAATTGAAAGATCTTTTTTTCTCTTCTGCCATTCAAACTGCAAATTTGAATCTCTGGGAGAAGAGGGAGGTTGTTTGTAGCTATAGCTCACGACTTCCAATTACTCGTCGCTCTGCTGCACTTAAAGCCGCGAGGGAGCGCTGGGACCGGAACGTTTTAACCCCTCAGCCAAAACCAGACGAGCAGCCGTGTTTTCTTTGGATCAGCAGCGGTCAAAGGGAACAGATCAGATAGTTAGAAAATAGATTGAAACCAACATGAAGAGTGACTCAACTGATCAGCAGTGAGGTCGACAGGGCTTGTTTTATCACAGTGGCTCATATTAACTGCACATACAGTCACATCTCAGCTAAGGTGGTGGAGGAGACATCAGGAAACACTGGCAGCAGGACACAGTCTCTGGTTCTGGTGGGAACATGGGGCCATTGTTGACGCCAAGTTATTTCAGGAGTGGAGCAAGAAATGTGTTGAAGGGGGGACGTGTCTGGGAGGTGAAGGGGGTATGACGCTGTGACTCAGCTACCAACCACCTGCTTCTCCTCTAGCAAATGGAGCACGGAGGGAAGATGGATTCCCACATTTATCCTGCAGGTGACGTAAAGCTGAAGAAGCTGAGTGAGGCTGCAGGACGACGAGCCTAAGTGAAGTAAATGTACTACAGTACTACAGTACTCCAGTACTCCGGTACTCAGGTACAACACCGGGATGACAGGGACGGAAATGGCATCTACATCTGAAATCTCCCGTGGACCAGTGAAGAACCGCCACACGTGCTGCTGATTTTTCACAGTAACTGTTCAGACGTCAGCTTTTTGAAATGCTTCTCTCCTTCGGTCTGAACTATACTAACTGGTGTCACTGGTCCTGTTCTCTCTTCATAGAGAACATTGTGTTTCACAGCTGAAGCACACACAGACACACACGGAGGGATCCTGGCCTCCACAGCTCGGAGGGAGTTCAACAAACAAACACAGGAGTGTTTTCCACATGCAGAGTTCATGAGTGTGCTAATTGTAAAAGTCATTACGGGTCACATTATCATACTGTCACAGTGCAGGGAAGCAGCGCTCGCTCTGCAGTCTGAGCTACAATCAGAAACCTGCACCAAGTCCAGAATCCCCGTTTACAATTCGGTCAAAGAGATGTCAGAGAGGAACCTGCGACACCACACACGTACAGAAGTATTGTACGAGAAAGTATTTACCAGAAAACATGAGAATGCATCAACAGAAATGATGCAAGAGCGTGTGAGAGCGCGAGCGTCTTCATTTAGCTCAGTATTCCTCACACAATCGAGAGCTCGGGCGTCGGCGTGTTTATCAAAGAAATGACTGATCATAACATCAGCCTTATTGGTCTCAACTGAAACGCCACAACCATCTTGCAGATTACTCCTTGATGAGGAAAATGCAATTAAAACGTCAAGTGCGTTTTATTAGATTCTACCCACCCTGCAGGGTTTTAGCAGCCCCGGGAGTCCCTGGATGCTCGGGCAATGGATGGCATATATAGAGCTGTGAGCAACATTAGGAGAGTCGTGCCAAAATAACAGCCGCTCGCTCCCCGATGATCCGCCTTTCATCACCATACAATGCTGAATATGTACATGCAGGAGGGCTGTGTGTGCAGGCTCATATGGAGAATTAACTGTCTCCATACAGACACTGATGGCTGAGGAAACGCGTTGTGTTTATCGTATCTTCATACAGTACACAGCACAAATACAGTTCTCTTCTCTTTCTGTGTTTCTCAAACTAACCCCAACCAAAAAAAGGCAACGTGAGCAAACACGAAGAACAAGATTTAAATTGTCATAGTTTAGTTTAAGGCTGACAGATGACGTCACAAATGTGGTGAATATTCATCCCCGTAGTTACTTAAAACACTGTTAAAACACAGATCAAACCTCAGGCCTCTGTCTCCTCGGAGTTCGATATTGCGACTCCACTGTCTGATGGGACAACATTTAGCCCTGTCTCAATTCTGCCACAGCCCTTGGAAGAATGTTTTACGGACTGATGAGTCTGTCCACTGAGAATATTTGTTTTACAGCAGCTGTTCTGTAAAATCCCTGTCTTCCAAACACATAAGTCATCGGGGCTACGGTCGAGCGTGGAGGTGGCAGTGTAATGCTGTTCTGTTCTGTAGCAGAGAATCCCGACAGAAAACGTCAGGTCATCAGATGGAACTCAAACATAACGGGGTTAAAGTTGTGGAGGGACCTGCTGTAGTCAAAGTCCAGACCTGCACTGGACATTAAAAACTACCGCTCCTCTTAAAATCCTGTGTTTAGTGTTTGTTCAGGCTGATTTCGATTTTCGCCCAGTAGTTTTCCACAGCACTGTAGGAAAAGAAAAGAACAAATATCAGCTGGAACTGACACAGAGGTCGCACGGACCGACCAGAAAATCGTTCTTCCTGTTGGTTGAAAGCTGCTGCGACAGTTCACATTCACACAACAGAAAAACAGCGCAGATGTATTTTAATGCTGAATCCACCCAGAAGCAGAGGATCTCTGTTGGACCAGTTTTTGGCCTCTTAGTGACCCACACACAGAAACACTGGACTCTGGTTCTCTACCTGTGCTGTTAAGGTCAGATATGACTCGACTACTGTGAGTGAAGATGAACCTCGTCCACACACACACACACACACACACACACTTAATGATGAGCGGTTTCTCACAAACACAACACACAGTGAAACACAAATACATTTGCAACATTTATGTCAGACTTAATTTTACATTAATTACTGTATTTGGGTGTCGGCAGCGTCCTGACCTTTAAAACAGGACTGTGTTTGGTTGCTCTCTATAACATGACGCTGACAGTGGAGCAGGAAAAGACACAAATAAAAAAGGAGAAGGAAAATAGATCTTTTTAATGGAGTTTAACAATCGGTCTCTGGTGGACTCATTAGGATGACCAGTTTGACTTATTTTACAGCCACTGGTAATTAGTATCTGCAGGAGTTATAGCTATAATCAGCCAAGTTTTCCTTTTGACTTTCTCTCCGTTAGCCATTAACTTTGGTGTTATACTTGCTCCAGGAAGGCGGTCAAATGTGTAAAAAGACAGCAGCCGTAAAACTAATAAAACTGTAGGGTTCCTTCTGGGGAACTTTAATACTTCCAGCGATATGATAATACTTTTTACTTCAAAGCAGCCATTAAAAAAAGGACAATTTTCACTG
Organism: Anabas testudineus; assembly: GCF_900324465.2. Lineage (NCBI taxonomy): Eukaryota > Metazoa > Chordata > Actinopteri > Anabantiformes > Anabantidae > Anabas > Anabas testudineus. The sequence goes on along the minus strand of NC_046618.1, from coordinate 27,843,186 downwards.
CCGTTCACAGGTTTGATGGAGCTGTGAAGGCCTTGTTGGATTTGACGGGTATTTGGGGTAACGGAGCTGGATCCTATTCGCTCTACAGGGGGTTTAATGTTCCTGAGAAATAATAAACAGCAGCAGCATCAAGAGGCTCAGAGTCTCATCGGAGGATAAAGACAAATATGTTAAATTGTTTACCAGCGGAAACATTTCGCTGTCTTATTAGTATTCTTCCTGATCAAACCAATTCACAATGGCACATGAGAAAACACTGATCTAATCTTCAGATGCGAGCTGAACGTCACTGAATGTACTGATTTACTGCAAAAATACAACTACTGCAGTATAAACAGAAACGTGTGTTGTAAGTGTAACAGGAGGAAAACCAGCTTTTACCCCAAGTCTGCCATTTAATCCACTTTAAAAAGTCACAGAACAGAAAGTGAAACGTTTCTTTTAAAATAATCGTGAAATGATCCAAATTATAGTGAATTTTCTGTTAACCTGCTTTTTAATTATTGGACTAATTAAAGTAAAACTGTCACCGAGTTAAAAAGAAGTGACGTGAACATCTTTACAGATGAACGTCTGAAGAATGAGGAGCAAAGAGCAAAACTCGTCACCTTGAGGTGGTGGACGGATCTTGTCTGAGTGATCCCGAGGAAAGACCAGACTGAGAAGTTCAAAGAACCTAAATGATTTTGACCGCTCTGGATGTTTTTGGCTTTCTGAAAAAATGAAACTACTTTTTAAAACCACGTAGACAAATTCACACGGAGCCTGAGCTGGAAAATAAATCTGTGTGGTGGTGAGGAGTGAGGGGAACTTAAAAAGGAACAGGGAGACCAGGTGAAATCAATGAGAGACAATTAAAGGAAGCTGCAGAAACAAAAGCAACGCAGGGACCGGAAGGGGCTGTCAAAATAAAAGCCAGGGACAGGAAGTGCAGGGCAGGATCGTGACACGCACATGTCCGATCATGGAGAGCTGCTGCTGATCAGAGGCTCAAACGTGTCAAACAATCGAAGGGACTGACGCTGCCGTGTGTGAGGTTCAGGTGAAACTGAACGCAGCTCCTTAATGCTACAGGTGAGAATCAGTTGTTCTACACTCCAGAAGTCGTGGTTAACATTTACATTAAGTCACAAACTATTTCATGTGCTAGTTAATGGGCAGCGACAAAAGACCACTGAGTCTCTTCGGTGGGTAGAGACAAATACTTTAAAAGCACATTTCATCATCTTCTCAGTATTGTTTCTTATTAAACCAACTCACAATGGCACATGAGGAAACAGCTGCCAATTGCCATCAGCAGGAATTATGATGCATGCTGCAGGCTTTTAAAGTATCCGCATTATAGGTGTCAGAACTCATGTTTCAAACAGGTTTGACTCCCAAACAAACACTGGGAAAGGTCGAAAATAGAAACTTCTCCAAGTGCTCATCAAGAGACAACAAGACCTGTCTGAACTCATTTCAGCGTTGTTGTCTTTTTTTATATCCTCCTCTTTTTACTGCCCATCTAATGGCTTATTTATTACGTTCATTCTTTATAAGCCGGCTCCTGTGTGGCCTCATTACGACTATAGCACTGCTTTGGAATTCCAGGATAATTATGAGCTTCATTGTTTTAATAAGAGTCTCGGTCAGCCCGGATCGCTGCTACATCTTCACAGTTCCCAGAGGGAAATATAAGAGGGCAGCACCAGTGCTGGACAGATGGAATCAGACGCACTGCAGGTAAATATTTATACGCTGCTGTGTGAAGGAGGATGCTTGAATCTCATCAACTGTCTTGTAAAAGTGTTCTGATGTGGTGTAAATCTATGCAGCTGTGCATCCACAGCCTTAATAAGTCTGTGATGCAACTTCAGCTCGTCTGCTAGCGCTTAAATCAAAGCAGCACTTTTCTTCTTATCATGAGGTAACGTGTGGAAACTCTTGGGTTCAACGTCAGTGAAGCTCATATGAAAGTTAACACAGCACAAAAGTAACATGCACATGTTCTTTATTAATTGTAAAGTACAGTAAATACCTGTGGTTTGGGAATAAATATTTAACCTAACTCCAAAACCTCTGCAACGCAGAATGTGAATAATGTGTAAATACTAATAGAGGAATGTAACGGAGTAACGGAATACTTGGACTACGTTTATCTGTAGCTACAGTATTGAAAATAAAATTCTGGAAAATAATAAAAAAAAAGTGCTAAACTGTATTTTTCAAAGGCTTTTAATAAAACTTCTGAACACAGTACTTTTTTATTTTCACAGTGTGTTATTTCTATTTTTACTAGGAAGTATCTGATTACTACTGATACCCTCACAATTTCAGATTTACTAGGAGGAGAATCATTACAATTTATAAATTACACATTAGGTCTGGGATAACCAGCATCTTCCAGCTACTGGCAGCAGCTGCATTCACAGGGGCTGTAGGTTAAACAATGTGCAGATATCTGCAAAGTAACTCACTGTTGCATTGACAAACAGCACTGGGACGTCCCCCTGGTGATGTGGAGTGCTGCATTAAAGGGGATGTTCATCCGAAACAGCCGCCCAGTGCAGCTCAGCAGGTTATGGCCTTGCTGCTCCCTGTGGAAGCTGTAAACGGTCGTTGGCGCTGAAGGACATCACCTGTTGTCCATAATGGAGAGCCCAGAATCACAGAACGATGAGTTTCTTACATGAGCTCAATGGCTGTATTATCTAACCAATTACTTACAGTGAGCGGTATTGTTTGCAGAGGTCATCTTTGAGTGGATAATGGACATCAGCCAGCTGCCCCCAGAATCCATTTGTGCCCTCCGTTATGTTGCTTGAAGCCTTTATCTGTGATCGTGTGCTCTCCTGTGACATCTTAGGAAGCTCAGGCAGAGTCTTGTGGGAGAAACGGTCCACTCCTACGCCAAATTCTTCACCAAATATCATCACTTGAAGCATAATCCTTTAAAAACAAACTCTTTTACCCCAAAGACCAAGTAGATAATCTAAACAGGAAGAGTATGCACCAGCACAAGGTTTGTTCTACTGAAGTACTGATTATGGAGGTGCTCATTAAGTGAAGGATTTGTGCTCAGGTAGATATCAAATCCCCCTTTAAGTGGTTGTTTTGAAGCTTTTCTACAGAGCTGAGGTAGAAAAAACCCAAAGCAAACACGGCTACTGCACTGACTTGGTCCGTCTGTATTTTTGAGGCAACGTGGGCGCTCACATGTTGCATATATATATGTAAATATAACTCAGCAGTTAACTCAACCAAACTGCTAACTAACATGAACTATTTTTATTATATTTATTTCATTTTTATTATGCTATTTTTATTTTATGTAAAGCACATTTTTACCAAGCCGGTGTTTTCTAACCCTTGGAAAACTGAATTATTGTTTAACTTGGAACAAACTGTTTTAGCTCATAAATGTGCAGATTGTGTCCTGATCATAGTTATTCAACATCACACATAGAAATGATCCAATTCTACTTCAACAAAATGTTATTTAAACCAGCTTATGAAAACAAAATTGATCAGGAATTACTGAGCTGTTTAATGAGACAGACTTTTATTTTGAAAAGTAAACTCTAACACTGTACTTTTGTAGTCAACGTGCCTTATTATTGGTATTGTTGTTGTTGTAGTACGTATGTTGAAAACACTAGAATAGTTTTATTTCGATTGTCTCGATCTCACTTCCTGCGGAGGTGACCACTGTTTTCCATGCTCTGCTTCAATGTTTGCGATGTGACGTCACGTCAAACGACCATAAGCTCAACGTGTTGGTCGTTGATGTTTTAGATGCTAAAACCTGTTAATGAAATAATGCTGTTGTGCAGGTGAATCCATGTTTTATTTTATCATTATCATTTTAGGGTCTTATTTGTGGCTGCTTTCAGTTCTGTTATTTTAATGACGCTGCAGTTTGCTTTTATTGAAATTGACTTGTTTAGTTTATTAGTGTCTTTGTGTTAGTAGCCACGATCCTGTATGTTGGTTTTGGGCTGTAATTGCTGAAAGACAGAACCCAGGAAGTGAGCTCAAAAGCAGATGCTGTTTTAAGAATCAAAAGAAAATGACAAAGAACAATGAGTAAAACCACTGTCAAAGAGACGACAGAGAGGTAAAAATATCTTGTCATTGTTGTGTTCTGGAGATTGTTCTGTACTGAGAAAGGCCTTCTTTCCTTCCTGTCATCTGGCAGAATTTTATCTTCAAATATTTGAAAGTTAAGCCATAAAAACCAGCAGGGGAATAATGTTTCAATAACTTTGAGAAACATGGTCCAGTTCCTGAATCGCCGTCTGCCTGCGTTGTCACTTCACTGACTCCAGACACCATTTAACGTACGGTACCACCCAGGTTTCACTGAGACCTCAGTGGTGCTGTGATTTCAGTGTGTGGCCCGTTTCACCGCCCCAACTCACGACAGCACTTGGCTGTAAATTTGCCAAAACTAGAGCATCTTCATCCATGAGGTACCTCTGTCCAGAACATGTCCGAGACCGCTCGCTCTGGGCAGGTGCCAGAGCTTTTGGTCTGTTGAGATCGTTAAAGGTGTTCGTCGCCTCCACCTCCTCCACCCTCATTAAACCTGCTGAATCCATTTGTTTAGCAAGCAGCTGAGGGAGCGATGGAGAGCTCACCCAGGCTGAGGATTGATTTATTAACACTGATTTTGGCCTCTGAGACCGTTCTGATGATGATCGCTCCGCCTCAGGAATGTCAATGGAGACGAGGAAGATTCACATCAGCAGCCGTTTGGACTTTAATGGACGATAATGTGAAGGACGGAGGATAAATCAGTCAAAAGGCCCAGTGTTTGTTCCAAAGTGCCAACAAAAAGTGTACGGAAGCTCCGTTGTGCCAGAAAAAAGGAAACATTTATACGACTTTTACACATTTATTTTTTTATGATAGTATTTCATAATTTCTTAATTAGATGTATACAGGGTACTTTCATGTACTTTCATGTTAGAATGTAAAATTTCACTTTTATTTGTCTAAAAAATCTTAGTAAATGACAAAATGTGACTTAGTTAGTTTATCTATCTTCATTTTTGACATATAGATTAGATTTCATCATTCTGACATACTAGCCTATTTCCAGTTCGGACTGAACGTCCTAACATTTAGTCAAAATCTGATTACATTATATATTATACCTGTTATATTTCCATTTTATGACTTTTTACTTTCAAACTTTTCACACACTATGGTAACTAGATTATATTATGAAGGAGTATCTGATATTGTTCTACATTATGTTAATCATTATCATTGTCATTTTTATGTGGAAAGTTAGATTTCTTTTAAGTTTTTTCACAACTTGTCTGACACTACATGTAGAAAATCATCATGTGTACTTTTTTTGATTGCTCTTCTCAGAACTTTAACCAATGGCAATAATATTTCACGATTGTCATAGATGAATGCAAATATTTTGGATAAAAATAGAAGTGTATTAGTTTTGGGTTAGTGTCATGTTGTTTTTGTTTAATATGTAATAAAATGACTCAGTTTAACTGTACAATATTAGAATTGTCAGGTTTTTTTTAGCAGGTCAGAATTTTTCCTTGTGTAACTGTTGACACTATAGTGATAATAATGGTAATAATAATGGATAACCTTTGTTCTCATCACTAGCTTACTAACTTTACATTGATTAGTTTCTTGTTCGTGGCGGGAATGAGCTTCCATACGTGCGTCTGTCCATCTGGAGAAGGTGTTTACAGTTTGACTGTCAGGAGAGAAGCTTCGACATGAGCGATGAAACACTATCTGCTCGCTGCATCCACAGATGTTTGTGCGATATTATCTTGGAGGGCTGGAGGTGCCCAGCTGTCTCTGCTGATTTTCTCTCCTCTGTTACAGTCCAAGCGCTCAGATATGTTTTATGATGAATCTACATATTTCCTCTCTCCGGGGGGACACACATTATTGGGAAGCACTCGATCTCTGCCTCCATTTCCTGTCGACTCTAATAGCTTCCAGGTGAGAGGTGTTCCTCAGCCCTCGCCTGGGAATGCTTATTAAAACTGTTTTCCTATTGATACAGTTGGTTTGATACTTACCAGATTTGACAAAGTAAAGATCTCATGTTTGGCGTAATGTTACAAGGGAAACATAAGTGAGTTCTTTGGCCTCGACGTGCTGCAAACGTAACATTGTTAAAGCGCAGGCCCTGAAACCTGAAACTGCGTCCCTCCACCACATTTGGCTTTCATTATGTTTTTGCTCCAGAAATTTAACAATAGCACCCAGGGATTAAGTCATGGTGCAGGTCACAGCCAAGCCAAACATCCTGCCTTCTGCAGAAAAATGAAGACAGATGAAGAAGGGAAGCAGGTGTAAAGTGTACACTAGTTCCTCGCCTTTTAGTCCTCTTCAGGAGGTGTTGTGCCTCAAGTCTGGCCTCTTCAAACATCTCAGCTCTGAGAAGGCCGAAATGAAAGTTCTGCACGAAATGAACACTGTTCCAGGTGTGATGTGTGTTTAATGGGAGGGGACACGGTCTGTGCACGCCCCTGTATTTATTTGGCTGGTCCTACCTGTGTACGTGTGCATGGCCTGCTACATCCCAAAAGGTAAATGAAGTGGATTTTTGGATGCTTTGCAGTGTTGTGGGAGAAGCAGAGGCTCAATCGGATCTTCTCCTCTAAATCACTGCAAAATGTTGTAGGAAGGAAAAACAACTCACACCTTCATATCAAGCAGCCCCGCATCCTCTAACCAGCGGCAGGTCCAGACAAGACCTGAAACAAAGGTGTTGGACTCCAATTTACAGTTCAACTTTAAGGAGATGAAAGAACTAGAAGAGCCTGTTCAAATACACCACTTCCTCCACTCTGACATGTTGTGGTAGTAAATTAATGCCACAAAGTCCCAACAAATACACTGATGAAGCTCATGAAGGCGACAAAAGTTCACTTCACTGAAATAAAAGTTTTTTATTGTCAGGATGTGTTGATCATTCAAAACCATGTCGGTTCTCCATGTGCTCAATGTTCTACCTTCGTTTATAATCGTATGTCAGGTATGTACAGCTTCAGTCTGACAGGGGGGCACCAGGATTTTTTGAAGGGCCCGTGCCACCACTGGCCCCTCCTCTGGCCCCACCCCTGTATATTTATGCATTCGTTCATAGATTTACAGTATTTAATGTTTGTTTGACATGTTTCAGTCTGATGTTTGTCAGGTTGAATCTTCTGCAGATTTCTCCGTCAGCCTGACCGTCTCATCCACTTTCTCTCTCTGTTGTTTATGTTGCTAAGTCCTGGAGGTGGTTCAGCGGGGACAGACTCCACCAGAGACCAGGACCAAACCACAGCCACACCACACGAGGTGAGTGATTGAACCAACAGGTTTAAAGTAAATCTTTTAAAAGTCAACCAGAAATCATGAATTGATCTACAAATGTATCAAAAAAATAAAATTCCGATGAGAAAATAATGAAGGAAACAAATTCTCTGTTTCTCTCACTCCAGACTCTGAATATTTCTGATCCGTTTAAGAAAATCCTGTGAGAACTTGAAACCAGATTTCCCACCAGTCAAAAATATCAACCTCTCATTAAAAACAACTCATTAAGTTACCACAGTGTCTAAAAGGTTAAAGGTCGAAAAGCTCAGTCATTTCCTGCTGTAGTTTGTTCTCAAACAAACAGGAGGTAATAGTGGCTGGGGACTACTTTTAGCGGCGAATTAATCCACGTCCACATGTAGTCATTTACCAGAGGCTTTAACACAAAGTAAAGATATTTTAGGCAAATGGAAGAAGAAGAAATGTTTCAGCTGAATAAGGCAGAAGATTCAGTTAGAAAGAAAAATGTATTTTTGAGTGTTTAAAACGTTGGAGCTTGTTCCACCATCTACTCGATTACTTGTGTGTAGTGTGTGAAACCACCTGGTTAACAGTAACTATTTGTATTTATACCCTGACTGTATTTCTATCAAAAAGAGAACAGACAGTGAATCCGGAGCTGCTGTAGTTTTTGTTTTGGTGCTGAAGGTGAAATGACCCAGTCTGCTCCACCTCTTTGCTCCTGGAGCGGGGTCAAACTGGAAATGTGCAGGAATCTGGAGTGTGAACGTATGAAAACAGCTGACGTACATTCCTTTTTTTTTGCTGCATGGGATCATTTTATAACTTGTATTTGTTTGAAGCACCACCCATGGCACGGGACCCCCACACCGCTTAGATGTCAGTTTAGACGCACACTCAGTCAGAAACATCTGCTGCAGCAGCTGTGGAAGCTCAACACAGTTATGAACCACTTTTGATTGACAGCTTGTCCTGGATCAGTTACACTGTGAAAGCAACAGTTGAACCTGACGCACACTGACAACGATCCAGTAACACTTGTCAGACCTGAGTCTGCGTGTGTGATGGTGGCACAGATGTCAGACCTGGTTTATCACTCGGTGTGAACACGTTCATCGTTGAGAAGATTAGAAACAGTGTTGAAGTTGTTATTTCTGTATAAGCAACATTTCCTCATTTATTCATAAAGCTGAAAGCCGAGATGTGAGAAAATCAACAAGACCTGAAACGTTTAAAAACCAGTAAAGATGTCTCAACTGTTCATCTAGTCCAGCAATCACATATTCAAATATATTTACAGATATACCGTACAATAGGTCAGGGCGAAACATCGCTGTAATCGATTACCTCAGTTTATTAATTAAGCAGATTTCAAATTATTCTAACTTTAAAAGTAATTTAAGGTTGACAACGAGGAAAAAGCTGAGATATTAAAATGAATGGTTGTTAACATCAGAACGGACTGATTCCCAGTTAAATCACCAATAATCAGACCAGACGAGCAGAATATTCATAACCACCTGTCCTGATACCTGGAATGTAGAGAAGCATGAAACCAGGACAGAGGTGGAGGTGGGTGGGTGTCTTAACCACTCAACGTCCCCCCCATGCTAAAGACATTCATTTCACTGAGTCTGACAGACACCTGAACCAGGTCCAACAGGTAAAATCAGCTGACCTGGCCGTACCTGAAGCTTTTCTCCTACTCATGTGGATCCATCTGACCCACATTCTCAGCATCATTGGAGTCGATGTTGAGCAACACACAGTTTCTCTGTGTCCACATCAGAGTTCCAAAGCTCGTCCAAAGCCTCGTCCTTCCCAGGAAACTCGGCTGGCGAGCCCGAACCTTTGGACGAGTGATTTACATACCTTCTTTGCAGCTCCGAGCCGAGTTGGCGAGGGCTCCGATGTCATCATGAGGGCCGGGGCCTGGGTTCTTCCTGTGTGAGATGACTTACAGTCCCCCCAGTCCTGAGTCCTGCTTTCTAAAAACACACAGAGAGAAAGCTAGAACTGGGCCTGCAGTGGTATCGCACTGACATCATCAGCTCACAGGAAATGGAGTAATTCTTCAGCAGATGTACGGAGAGCAGCAGTGACTTAACGTCACTTAACTTCATTCCTCTCCCAAACTAAACACACCTGCACTAACTCGACATCACCTCCTCCTCCGACTGATTACAAAATATTTCAACTATTCATGAAGCCGAGACATCGGGAGGGGACTCTAGCTCGTGTTCTTCTCTTGTTTCTCACAGCTGTGAAACAGCTTTTTGTCCTTCTCTCCTCCCGTAGATCTCAGGAGATAGTGACGACTCATTTTCACATCTCTACCTCTGCCAGATTTCCTTGATCTCCTGGAGCTTGATCCAGTGAAGCTCACTGATCTGACCAAATCGTTAAAGCTTTGTGTGATGCTCCACTTGACCCTAAGCCCTGAACCCAATCAGCTGTCTCCATTTCTACCTCAGGATTTTCCCTCGGACTTGTTCCATAGGTGAAAAGCGACGCAGCTCTTCTCCTCTCATGAGTTGACTTGTCTTCAGCTACTCTTCTCTCCCTGACTTGGTCTGGTTCTCGCTGGCAGCCGCACTGCTGCTTTTGGCCGAGGATTTGCGGACTCAGGGAACTTTGCAGGTTTTCAGTTTGCTGCTGCTGCAGCCTCGGGGCGCTAGTCTCCACTAACGAGCGCTGCGCAGTCGAGGAACTGACATCACAACTCATCAAGGTCGGTGCTGACGGTGGAGTGAAAGTTAATTGTCTCTGTAATGTTGCCTGAGCAGTCTGAACGCTGCCAAACCCCCTCCCAGTCCCCTCCTCTCTGCTGCAGACTCTGATACCGGACCGTTCTGGTCCTTCAAGATAGAAACCAGACTTCCTGTTCAGAGTGGCAGGTCTGATAAAAACCGCTGGTGACCTTCAGAGTTTAAAAAGCCCTTATCACTCTCTCAGCTCAAGTTTTTCTGTGTCCTGGCCTGATGCTGCTGTTTGATGTTCATTTGACTTTTACATGTGACACTCGCTGAACCTGGACACATCCCAGCACATGAATAAAACAGTTTGGAACAAATACTGTCCAACTTTGAAAACACTTGTTGCTGTTCTGAAACTCCCAGTTCACACACGTCATGTTTAGCTTCACGTTTTCATAGCAGCAGATTTAACTGGTTCCTTGTCAGAAGGTAATTACCTGGTTGACTTGATGGTGATAAGTCCTTAGCCATTCAGCTGAAAGGATTGTTGCTCACTGAGGAGGGTGAAGTAGAAGCTGTGCTGATGTAAGGAAACATCTCAGTGATAGGAAGCTGTGCGCTCTATTTTCCTTCTTCGTCTGTATGAACCTCCACTTCGCATATTTGTCGTAGTAGATGAGAAAAATATTTGCAAAGAGGCAGCAGCAACTTGACGGCTTGCAGGTGCTGAGATATCGGCCTGTGGACCTTTCTGCAAAATATGATGTGCTGTTCACAATTTGTAGCAAATCCACCATCTTATCTCTGCAGAGTTTAGCATGACTGTTGGTTTGATCATTAATTAGCAGTTTTACAGCTTCATCACATCCATGATCAGGACTTCTGACCATCACCATTGATGTGTTCACTGCATTTCATTTCAACACCACCTTTTATCTCTACATTTTATCCTTGTTGACAGTGTCAGTTCTTTATAGTAGGTCACTCACAGCGACGTCTTCTGATCTAACTGCGAGGGGATTGTACTCTGCCGATCAACAGACAAATCTAAATATGATCCACGCCGCTATTACATGTACTCTATAATATTGTTTCGTTTTCATTTCCGGAGCCATTGTGGTGTACAGTTTATGACTCATTTTTTGGAGGACAGAGTTGTCAGATTAGCGCAGCGCTGTCACTGTGGACCCACTTGATTTAATACTTTTGATCAGCTCCTTGGACTGTGGATATTTATCAGGTTAAAGTTGATGGAGATAAAACACAGCTTTGCTTTTAATGATTTAACAGGTCACAGAAAGGAATCCATTGATGTGAATGAAAACGTAACACTTAAAGCAGAACATTTGAGGGAACATGCTCCCAGAGAGGGGGCCGTACTTCTCAACCTCTGTCTAAACTTTACGACTGCAGATCTACTGAAGGATTCCTGCTCGTCAACTCAAACCTCCTCATAAATCCTCCTGAATCATCTCCACCGTACAAACCTTCACGTCATCATTAGACCTGTTTCTATTTTTACCCGGCTGATGTTTTTACCTGCTGTGGAGCTCTCGCTCTGACTAAGGGATTGTTCCTTTAGCTCAGAGCTGCAGTGATTGATTTGCATCAACTCGACTCAAAACATCGATCCGAGCTCAGACTTCAGGATCGTCGGCTAACAGTTTCATCATTAACTGGAATCGTTGAGGCTGTTTAATCTCTGCTGGAAGAACCAGTGCTGGAAAAGCTTGTTTCTCTCTCTTCAGTCCAGTTTGGACATTCTGCTGCTAGACTGTAATATTTCCATTATGGACACTTTCTGCCTTTATCTAACAGCTACACTTATTTGTGCCTTGGTGCAGGCTGCTTACAGATACCATTGCACTTTAACCTAAAATATTTTATACGATTTACTCAACCTGGATGAGACTTTCTTGAAAAACCTCCATGCACTTGTTTTCTCAGAGGTTCTCTCAGGTTCTTTAGTAACTCGTAAGTAGACTATGAGCTTTAAATGCTACTGACACATGCTCGACCTTCAGAGATCAGTATATCTGTGATGAAATCATTGTAACTTTACAGGATTTACTTGGACAATACTTCTTCGTAGGAAAGACAAACAACTAAATTCTATATGTTCTCCACTAGTGACACTGAAAACTGTTTTACAGACTGAAGCTTGTACTTTTGTTTACTTGCTGCTACATTTGGATTGTTTTTCATGTTTTCTTCGACGCTTCAGATACTCGGCTCGACACACACATTATGGTGTCTTCAAACCCTGTTCATGTCCCCACTTTGTGACCTTCATTTGTGTTGTTCTCAACACAGTAGACACACTAGGGACCCTATGGCAGTGGTCTCAGTACCAAATGTGTTGTGTTGTACAGTGGCGTCAAAAGTATTAACAAATATAATGTACCTAAAAAAAACTCACAGTGCATGTGGAAAAAGTATGTGAACACTTCAATAATGACCTCAAAAAAGCTAATTGGAGTCATGTATTAGCATACCTGGAAGAAAATTATTTTGAGGGTGTGGACTAGAACTACTTCCACTGACAAAACCAGTCAAACTTTTTGAGTTTGCTCTGCACAAGGAGAACACACTTATGTGAACCATGTCTCATCAAAAGGAGCTTTTAGAGGATCTACAATCAAGAACTGATGATTTACATAAAACTGAAAAGGGCTACAAAGTGATGTCAAAGAAACCAGTCAACAGTTAGACAATCTACAAATGGAGACACTTTGGGACTGTGGCTATGTTACCAAGAAGTGGGCAGCCGGTCAAAATGACCCCAAGAGCACAATAAACACGTATTAATGAGGTAAAGAAACAACCAGAGAGACAGATAAAGATTTGAATGCATCCTTGGAACAGGCTAACATCTATGTTCATGAGTTATCAGTAGGTAAAACATTGAACTAGCAGAGTGTCTATGACAGGACACCATGAAGGAAGGTTCTGCTTATTAAAAAGAACATTGCTGCAGCCTGAAGTTTCCCAAAGAGCACATTGACACTGCACAGCAGTATTGGAAAAATGTTTTGTGGACTGATGAAACTATATTTAACTATTTGGAAAAAACACACAGCACTACATCTGGTAAAAAAAGGTCACTGCATATCATCATGAAAACACCATCCCAACTGTAAAGTATGGTGGAGGAAACATCATGATTTGGACCCGCTTTGCTGCATCAGGGCCTGGACAGTGTGCAGTGATTGGGGCGAAGATGATATCCCAAGTGTATCAAAAAATTCTTCTGCATAATGTGAGAATGTCTATAAGTCTGCTGAAACTCTGTAGAAGTTGAGTGATGCAACAGGACAATGACTCAAAACACACAACAGAATGACTTCAGAAAAACCAGAGCAAACCTATAGTTGGTTTGCTCTGGTTTTCCAGTTGGTACAGTTTCCTTTCGCAAGTCCAAGGGAATGAAAATATATCACTCTAGGCCCCAATTGAGTTCTTCACTTGATGATCAGATTCTTACTGCAGACGATGTTAAAGTTAAGGTCCATAAACAATCAATACATATGTGCTATGTAAAGCACGCTAACGTGGACAAGCACAGCTGCATTCTAGCGTTAGTGTAGCTCCTAACCAGCTGTGCTCCTAATAGTTCTCTAAACAACTTAATTGAAGTGTAGATTCTCCGCAGTCAGAGGTGGTCAGCAATAAATAAATAAATGGTAAATGCTAGATTCTGCTTCTACAAACCACCAGAAGTGCCAGAGGTCAAGCCAAATGTAATCTTTATTAGACTGTTTCTGTACAAAAAGCACTGATCACAGGAAAAAACAAAACCAAAAACATGCACCTATTTACAGCATGGCCCGAGACAGGAAAAGAGAAAACCCGAGGGTTGTATTCTAAAGACATTAATTAAACATTGTGCTTTGATATACTTTGATGATATATTTCATATTTCACAAAGATGCAGTACCTCTGCCCTCTTTCACATTGAAGAAAAACATCGAACAAAGTTGACTCTGTTTTTTAAACCTCAGCTGAAAACCAGAGCGGTGAGAAGCAAATGTTCTACGACTGTGACAAAATTAAAAAAACAAAAAAACGATCCAGCAAGCTGTTTGGAACGTGGAGACTAACGCCGGAGTGAGTGTTGAGCTGGGACGTTCAGTGTGACAGTGTCATTCAGCTGAAAAATGGCTTTTCCCAAAGACACTGAACAGATGTTCGCCCACAGTTTCTGTCGCTCCTGCTGGGTTTGCATAAAAGTCCTGCCCCCTAGTCTGGTCTCTCCCTAACAATTTAAAGACTGGGGTGATTCAACCTTGTGTTTATCACCTCATACACTTGGTGCAGACAAATAAAAATTCTCACAGTTCAATTGGAGAAATCAAATTCAATTCAACAAAAGCTTTTCAAGATAAGAAAAGCGACTTTGTGTTGGACTGTGGTCAATCGTAAGGCATCAAACTTTTAGTTCTTTAAATCTGCCAAACTTTTCCACGGCAGCGTGGAGGACGAGCCTGCACTACAGAACAGGAACACAGTTGCATAAGTAAATGACGGAGATTGTGTGCAACAATGAGAACAGCACCTTCAACAACAACACCAACATCGATGGACGTTTCCTTGAGATCAGTGAAAAACTCATCTGCTGCCCGTTATTAAATTGCACTGTTCTCAGCTGAAACAAAGACCAGGATCAGGTCTCATGTCGAGATGAAGAAAATATTACTTTCTAAACACTGAAACCAAGAGATACGCTTGGTCCAAAAGTAAGAGTGGTGGAATATAAGAAGGTTCAGAAATATAAAAATTTCACATGACAAGGATTTTGCCATTTCAAGGCGGCAGAAAAAAACTTCTCGGTGCATATCGTTCTTCTTTTTTTAACTTTTAGCTTTTTTCTTCTTTTGCTCTTATTAAGTGCCCCAACGAAAAGTAGTGCATTAAGAAATAACCATGATTATACATTTCACAATAATACACAAAGGACAAGAAGAACCAGGGGGAACACAAATGATGCTGTTTACAAAAAGTTAAATATCATATCGGAAAAGCGTTTTTATACAAAAGTGATGAAAGCCTTTTTTTATGTCCTGCTTCAAAAACAGGGTGACGTGTCAGGATGTTTTTTTGTCTTTACAAAAGGGTTAATTCCTCTCACTTGTTCACTCTTTTTACAATATCTAAAAGGTATTAAGACATCAAATGTGTTTACATATATACTTGAGACTATCATTCAGGCCTAAATCACAAAAGGAACTCCCCAAAACATACTTTATAAATACATAGAAAATAAGCACAATCAGAGGAATAACAAGAGAATCTGGTACCTAAATGCGAATAAAACAGCTGCAAGCTTCAAATCTACCACTCGACACCCGCGAAACAGAACTATTGTACTGAGACGTCCAAAAATAAGAGAAAACCAAAAAAAAAAAAAAAAAAAAAAAACGAACGGAAAAATGGAAAATTAAAGAAACCTCAGGCTGCCCCGACTTGGTTCAGACAAACGTTAGTGTAACATCTTGTTAATTCTCTTAAAATTAGAAAACAACAGCATTTTCCTCCTTTTTTCGAATATGAGACAAACATAGTTAAAAGCTATGGTACAGAAAGGAAAATGCCTGAAGACGTGATCTTTATCAGCAGCCTTTAGACTCTGGGTTCTGTAGGAAGGGGAGATTTCAGATTTCTGATTGGAAAACCCGGTAAATCTAGAAACCGTCTGACGGTTCATCCAACAGTTGAACAATTAGATTTTTCTTGGTTCTTGGACTTGGTCCAACTCAGGTTAGACGTTCACTGAGAGCTTCTGATCCGACAAACGCTGACACAATGTTAACTGATCGAGTGCAAACAGACTAATGATGCATAATACAGAGTCTAATATCGCAGCTCAAATATGGTCAGATGCTCGTCTGCAGCTTGTTGGACATGTGGAGAGTATTAATAGTGATAGTTCTGTGTCATAAGCTAACAGGACAGCTTTTAATTAGTTTTTAATGTGCTGTTCTCACAGCTATTTCTGCCTTTTTGATATAAATGAATTCAGACTAGATGTTCAGGGTGGGGGACTGAACTCAAGCTCTGAGAAGCCTGGATCAGCTAAGGAAACCGCTGGTCGGGTGAAGTGAAGATTTAACGTCTTTCAGTAAAAGAAGCTCCCAGTGGACTCGCCTCCCTCCTGTCTCACAGTGGTTCAAACTGATCTGAGACCTGTTCGGCCTCCACAGACTTCTGAAGTCGAGCTAACCTGTTTTAAGACTCGGCACAACAATACTCAACAACACGTACGTAGTACTGCAGACGCCTGCCCTCCCACCCGCAGTTCACATCTCTGACCTCTGGGGGCGCGCCGCCTCAACACGGAGCCGCTGCAGACGTCAGAACATTTTCACTAAACGTCTCGTAAACAGTGACGCTGACGTCCGCAGCGGCTTCAGCTTCAGTTCTTCTTCGTTGGTGGATTAATCCACGGCTTTTGGCTCGACGCCGATTTCTCTTCTGGTGCAGTGGTGAATTCTGGGTCAGTCGCACTGAGGGATGATGTTGTCGTTATTGTTGTGGCGTTTCAGGTGAGGGAGGAGGGGGTCTGACGGCGTCTGGCTGAGAATCCTCCTCACATGGGGGGGACGATGAGACCTGCCATGGCTGAAAGACGACCACACACAAACAGACGGATTCAGATTCAACATTTTCAGTAAAATATCACCGACAAAACGTTTTCAGCACCTCATTCAGAACCGACAGAACGACTCAGAGCTCGTGTTGATGGTTAAATCTGATATTTAGATGAAACAAAAATGAAACAATTCGGTTATAAAATCAAATCAAATCACGTCATTTCAAAGTTCAAATCTGGGAGCCCCCCCCATGTGAAGAAAATGTCTTTCTTTCCTATTATGACTCCATTTTCAGTTTGTTGCTAGAATACAGCAACTCACAATTCAATGATGCTGGATCCAAGAAAACTGTTGAAATGTTTGAAACCAGTTTAACTGACTGACTTTTAAAGTGTAGCAGGACTAAACGTTAACCTAGGACCTAGGATCTAACCCCCCAACCCACCTCAAAAAGTGCCAGACGTTATGGATCAACTTTGACCATCAACTGTTTTAAACCAGGATCAAACACGTAACAAAGAAATGAGAGTTTATCTTTACAGTGACGCAGGACGTCGGTCTACGTGTCCAGGTGGGACATGGACGAGGACAGCACAAGACGGGGGTGCTGACAGGCAGGAGTAGGGGTGGGGGGGTGGGATGCTCACCCTGGAGGTTGCTGCCATTGGTGGTGGTGCAGGTGGGGGGCGGGGAGGTCTGTGGCCGCACGACAGGGGCGAAGGCGCTCTTCTGTTTGACTGCAGAAATCATATGGACAGGAGAGAATGAATAAGGGAGCAGAGGAGGAAGAGGAGGAGGTGAAGAAGACGAGGGAGCAGGGAGGGGGGAGGCGGTGACGTAACGAGCAGGCAGACGGACAGAGGGGGTGAGTGATCGGTGGAGATGAGGTGGATCATGCAGGAGGAGGAGGAGGAGGAGGAGGAGGAGGATCGGACCGAGGACTGAGGAACAAACATGCTCCGAACACAAACATCTGGCAAAGTTGATCCATAACCTGAAGGACTTGTTGTCTGTGTCAGCACCAACCTGATCCGAGCTGAGCGCAGCAGCCGCTTCATCCACACAAACCGCACAGGTGTGTGTGTGTGTGAGTATAAGTGTGTGTGGACAGTCAGTAAGGTCCCATCATCTGTGTTTGCAGGTACCAGAACCGTCTTATCTTAGTTCTACAACTGACGTCTGGTTCAGAGTGACACGTTCTCTCTGTATGTTCAGTACAGACGGGGGTTGTGTCTGTCCCACTAACTCTGGGACAGACATTCTGACTCTGTACTGATCCGGTCTGTCTCTATCAGAATTTGGTGCAGGAAAACGCTTCAGGACTCCCCTGAGGATCATTAAAGTTTCCTCAGGGTCACTACAGACACAGGTACAAACTCCACACTTCATGCAAACAGCTACTAAATCTACCTTCAGCTGTGACCATTTTATTAACCAGCAGTTACCTGAAAATTAAAAATCCACAACATCTGCTAACATTTAATAGATTATTAAAATTTACATTAAAGGTCAAAATCTGACTTTATTTTTTTTCCATGATTTAAACAAGTCCAGAAAATATAGTATATAAAATATATATAATGTATCCATCTTCAGTGCTGCGTACTTTAACATCTGGCGGTTTAATAATTTATATAATAATAAGAGTTTTCCAGGTGTTTTATCAACTCTAGGCAGAGGCAGGTTGGATGTTTGCTCCTGATTTAATGCTAAGTTAACTGTGTCCTGACTCCAGCTCTGTACTGACCATCGACATGCGGCTGACATCTATCTGAAGGAAGGACAATAAGAGTATTTAAGAAAATGTTGAACCCGTCCTTTAAGGGTTTCCACAGAGTTTCTAGACCACAGTGTGTCTGTAAATGATTCAAGGACAGCATCTGAAAATGGAACTGTAAAATGAAACGGGCGAATGTAAATGTGATTTATCGCTTCATGCCAGCAACTATCAGTCTGTCCTGGATCGCTGCTTCTTCTCCCTCACATTTCCTCTCTGTTCTGGCTCCTTCTGCTTGTTTTTCTGTTTCTTTTTCCAGCTGATATTAATGGATTCGGCCCAAAGCGTGAATGCATGAATGCATGGAGGATGCGGTGAGGATGTTAGTGTGGTTAGTGGAGGAGGATTAAGGGAGGGGTGAGGAGGAGGATGGACAGGGGGACAGTCAGCGGAGGGAGGGATGTAGGAGGTGAACAATGCGTGGCGGTGTTCAGTCCACACACACACACACACACACATTCAAACCCTCGGCGGAGGGAAACTGTAGCTCAGCCAGGCGAGATGTGAGCCCACCTTTTGTTTAGTCGCCAGGGACAACAACATCACCTGGCACGGAGACGCAGTTTGAGCTCGCTACCTTCTAAACGAGTCTCGCTGAGACTCGCTGAGCTCTTTGATACAGAAGCCAAAACAAAGGAGCGCTCCCCGCGGGCAAGTTTCGACTTTACCAGTCTCCAAAACACACCTGCGCCTTCCAAGCAACAGCTCCGACTCCAGGCATGTTAATCAGAGCCGAGTGTAAAGTTTCAGAGGCAGAGGAACAACAGGCCTGACTAAAAACTACTGAAGCATCAACTCGTCTCCTGCAGCGGAAAACACTTCACTTTATTATTCTCTTCACTGGAACTGTTCATCACAACCAGAGCCTCCACGACAAGCAGCAGCCACCCTACATTCTACTGAGTCCAGCAGTCCGAGACCACACTGGCATGCTGTCATATTTTAATTTCAGAAAGGTTGGTTTTTACAATTTTTAAAAATGCAGGGAGTTAAAAGAGCAGGAAAAATGTCCGATTCTGAACCCGGTACGACATCAAACTGAAGAATACCTGTCTGTAAAAGCTGTGTGTAAAAGTTTCCGTACTACTCAAAGAAGACAGACAGACTACACAGTCTCTTTCTGACAGTACCTGATCCAGTTTCCACAAATCCTAACAGAGTCCTGCCCTGCCCCCTGAGAAACCTTCGGCCCACTTGTCTGATGGTCTGACTTAGTTCTGACGTTTCTGCTGAGTCAGCAGCGTTCTGCTGCAAACTGAAGACTCGGTCGTATTCGAACAGGTGAACAACGGCTGGATTCACCTGAGAGCCACCTGAAGCTGAGCTTCACCGGCTCAAACTCAAGGAGTAAACACGGTCAGTGACACTAAGTTTCCTGTCTCGTCCGCTCTACTGTGAAGGTACTGCACTGTTCTCAGAACTTTCATTTCAACTTCACCTTAACTGCTTTAACTCTATATATTTCAACTGACCCGTGAAACCAATTCACACTTTAACTCCTTTCATAGCTAGAACTCTACACACCATTGGCACTTGGATAAATACTCAAACATAACTATCATCGGACATTTTACACACCACTACTTCAAACCAATTCAATATTTCAAATGGCACTTCAACTGTTTTCAGTGTTTCATGTCTACTTGTACAACTGACGCTTATACTCCTTTTATTGATTATAGGTCAAATCCATGGCCTGACACATTAACACACTGCTACTTCAAAGAATACTTTAAATCCATTACTTCAGTGTGTTCACTGACACTTCAACTCCTTTTATTCATAATACAACAACTAAAACCTATGACAACAGCTCCAGTCTGCTCTTATCTGTTCCTCGAGGTCCTGAACTGCACAGCGGGTTAGAAATAAATGTAAATTCTTCCTGCTGACTGCCTCTCAGATGGATGATGTTTGGGTTTTTGGGATTTTTACATGCACTCACTTGCGTAAGCAGAGTTGGCAGTGGTGCCGTTGAGGAAGCTGGGGGATCCTGGTACACCGAGGTTGGTCATCCCCGCTCCGTATCCATTCATGGTGGACGTGATGGTGTTGTAGTTGGATTGCTGAGGCGTTGAGCTCGGCACGTAGCCACGAGGAGACACGCTGTTGGAGTTACGGGAGTAACCTGAGAGGAAAAAGGTCAATGCTTGAATTTCTTATGTTACACTTCATTGTTCATTCGACTGGTTGCTGCATGAGGCCCAGTGTACTTAAATTAAAGTCCTGCATTTACATTAAAGTATAGAAATATCATCAGAAAAAAGTACTTAAAAGTATCATGAATACAAGTATTAAAAACACAAAATACTTTTAGGGATTATTCATGTTCACACATGATAAAAGGCAGCAATATGAAAATTGTCAAAACAATTTTCATATTGCTGCCTTTTATCATGTGTGAACATGAATAACTTGAACCTGAGCTGTTTCTGAACTCGTCTGTACAGGGCTGTAAGTCACAGTTTTTATGTATATATATACTGTATATATATGAATTAAATAGCACAGTATGTTAATTAATCCACCTTCACTATGTTTGTTTGATCCAAACCTAGAAATTAGTGACAACACTGCTCATTTTAATTAGTAACATTAGCAGCAAATCCTCAGATCAGAGAAACTGGAACGAGGAAATATTTTTCACATTTACACAAGAAGTAACTTCAATAATTATCACACAAATAACATTTCTCTGCCTAAATCTACAGATTGTTTCAGCTCTGCTTCTACTTACTGATGTGGAGTTTATAAAATGCAAAGCTTTGTTATAAATTAACTCTTAATTCATGCTCAGGTAAACTGTAAATCATACGGGCAATGAAGTACGAGTATGAAGTAGCGTGAAAAGAAAAATCCAATAACTAAGTACATGTACTTAGTTACTTTCCACTCTGTGTTTGAGTTAAATCTCGTCGTGGTGAAGCTATAATTTTCCCACCCACCCCACAGGCGAAGTCTGCCCTTCATCTCTCACCTCTGCTGCACTGTACTTACCTCAACTCTCCTCTACTCCCCCCTTCCTCCCCCTGTGCTCCTGTTGAATTGACCCTTATCCAAGATGCATTGAATACCAATGTTCCCTGCAGCACTCAGCCTGACCTTTAACCCCCTCTTGAGGCTCCCGGGTTCCCACCAACCTCACTGAGCGGAGCCAACAGAGTGCCAAGTAGCAGATTACAGCCCAACCCCTCCACCGCCACTCTCCACTCTCGTCCACTTTCCCCCATTTCCTGGTTCGGGCCAACGCAATTCCCAGCAGGAGCGACTGATGGAGCGCTGCCCGGGGACGAGGGCGAGGAGAGCTGGCGATGGGAAACACATGTGGAGGAGAACAGTGCAGGGAGCGGTCGAGAGCTGCAGCACGTCGGAGCACACACTAAATGTACGAACTGTACTTTAAGAAGAATAATTGCAAAAAACAGAAGAAATGGACTCCAGTCGTATTTGTTTTGGTGTGTTCCTGCTCCCAGCAGCGTGGGAAGCACATTTAATGCAGATCACATCCTTCGACCTCACACTGCACAAATGGAAACATGTGTTTGATTTTAGGAGCAGTTGGGTTTCACTGCAGCCCGATGATTAACCGGCTGACTGACCATTTAGTTTCACAGAAGAACACGTCGCCGTCACAACCTGCACGATGGTTCTTTAATTAAAAACTGGACTGGGCCAATAAGAGGAGTGTTCCTGCAGCTGCGAGAGGCTTAAAAGAATCAAATCATTCCCAGGTTTCAGTGCTGAGCTGCAGTTAATCCCTGTCCTAGTATCTAGGAAGTTAGACCGATATCAGATCGTTTATGATGAAGTTATTTTCTTCCAATTAGTGACGTGTGGGCAGGTTTTCATGAAGTCACTTTACTCACCATCATCTTTCCTCTTGTCCCTGTAAATATGATAAAAACTGCACGTTATGCACCGTGTCATGGTCCTTGTGTTAATTTACACACATTCGAAGTCTGTGTCTGAAGGAAACGGTCGACTGTCCATCGTGTGAGGATATGTTTGTACATATGTTTGTTGCTAAGCTCCTGTAGTTTATTTGAGTGAAGCCGTTTCTGTATTTCTACATGAACACGTCCGTTTCAGTAAATGCAGCTGTGAGATTCATTCCAAACTAAATCTGGTGCAAATATTTCAACAGTCAGCGTTTTCTTTTTAAGTTTTGTTTACCACTGCTTTCAGCTGATCTCCTCATCCTTATTTGACAATCAGTACTTTCAGTAGCAGTCTGCTACTCACTGTGGAAGACTTCATTCTTTTTCCTGCATTAAACTACGTTAACCACGCTGTTCACTTTGATTCAGATACAGTACTGAACCAGACTAAATCTGGTTGGAGCCTTTTCAGATTAATTCATTTAAATAAAGGTAATTCTCTAATTATTTTACTCATAATTAAGTACTTTGATTAACTTTGATGAGCTTCCATACATTGTGCTCGTACGTGCACGTTTCAGAGGAACTTTTGTAGTCGAGGGTGAACAAACATAAGGATGTTAAATGACAGTGTGCGACCTCTCTGGAGGTTTTTCGGGGTCCTGTAAAGTCTCTTTTTCTAAATTTGGCTCTTGTGCACCACCTCCGCCCATCATCTGTCAGACTGAAGCAGAGGAACAAAGACCAACTCCAGAGGATAAAACTGAAGTAAAAAAATAATCCTCCACTCTGGAAGAGATGACATGACGATGAGCAGGCCGAGCTGCTCTGAATTCGCACTGTAAATTACCTGCCTCGTCCGGCTGATAAGGCCTGGGCTTGGGAGCCGCTGTTTTTATTAATGTTTTAATCACGGCAGATAATTGCGAAGGGCACAAAGAGCCGTTTCATACTTCATAACAGCGGGGAGGACAGCAGTGGTCACATCCTCTGTGTAATGTTTCCATCTGAAGAGCACATAAACTACCGACTTATGAATTTTTACCGTGGCTGCCGCAGCCTCGTTTCCCATGACCTCATAGATTCCTGTAAGGTGTTCGCCACCGGCCGATGTGAAAAGCAGACTACGGTTTTGGGTGGAGGAGGGAGAGGAAGAGGAGGGGGGTGTCCGGAGAGTGAAAGCAGCTCTATCTGCTTCTTGTCGACGGGTGTTCACAAGATGTTTGCCGCACGTCTTGCTGAGTGTTCGTGACAGGAGCAGAACGGACTGCTGAAAGGAAACGAGGAGGAGCTGTGTTGATGCAGCGCTGAAGGTCTCCTGAGAACTGGACCCTACAGTTACTGATACCATCTTCTTCTTCTGTGCCAATAAACTGTTTAATCAACCAATTTATTGTGTTCAACAGAAACACACACGGACGTTGTTCTGGTCTGACACACAAAATACAAACGTAGCGAGGAACCAAACAAAGAGCAGGAAAGACGAGTCAGGGAGATGAAAAGGACGCTGCTGTCGTAAAGAGGTGTTTCCCTGTGTGCGTGTTGTGAACTTTATGGGGAACGTCTTTCATTTTGTGACGCTGACCTCGACACTTCTCAAACTGCAGAGACAGTTTGTTTGTTTCTGCTCCTTAGAGATGTCGTTAAACAGCAGGAAGACCAGAACCAGAACAGAACCAGAACTACAAGGACTTGGTCTGAACTCACCTGAGGTCTGCCGGGTGAATGTTGGACTGTACTGGACTATCACCACTGGTTTCTACCAGGCTACTGGTACTGGACTCTGAAGTCTACTGCGGTCCAGTGAACTGTTCTGAAGCCTGTTGGACCCGACCTCACCCTTACTTTATTGAACTTTACTCCAAACTCTGTTTACATATGTGAAGGTGGAGGTCAACTCCACTCTAATGTACTCCACTGATCTTCACTGCAGGGTTCCGGACAGGTCTCTAATGAAGACGTTAGAACTCACAGCTTCTACTGAAGAACATCAGAGCACATTTCAGATCCGTCCTATTTCTGTTTCGGTGTGAACGTTAATGTTGTTTCTTCTACACTTTTCACAGAAACTGTAAAAGAGCTGATCCCTCATTTAGAAAAGGAGCCGTGTTTCTGACTGGTTTATGGTTCTGGCCCGGTATAACCCGCTCCCCTCTGAGGACGATGTGTACTGACGAGCTCTCACCCTGGTCGGCCTGCGAAGCCTCTGAGATGTTGACGGCGAGCTGACTGCTGAACGAGTTCACTCCCATCATCCCCGAGTGAGCGGCGGAGCCGGTGAGAGACGGCAGCTGGTTGTGACTGCGAGGAACGCTGTAGAGGGCCTCGGTGAGGTCGGCCGCTCGCTTCAGGATGATCTCCTGCACACAGAGGAACCAGTAGTGACAATAAATAAACACTGTGTTTTCACATTACAACAGCACAAAGCTCGTTCTTTAACATTTTGAATCCTGGTGTAAAACACTGGGAACTTAGAGGATTCATTCACTCATTTGAGACTTAGAACTGTGGTAATCCGAACTCTACCACCACAAAACAACATCAATATCAGATGATTCTGCAAAACCCTGGATTATGTTCAATGACAGTGGTATTAAGACGATTTCCTGTAGTTCATGCAGCAGCTGTACTTCCACCACCACCTGCAGCAGATGAGGTGAAGCTCCTTCTCTCATAAATTCACATTATGATATAATCTGTAAACTTGGATAGAAATGGGTCTATGTCCGAAACAGTATTAAAACAAAGAGTTTTTACAGATGGTGTGAAAGATGACGGTCAGAGGTAATGAAAAGAGAAACGCTGACTGCAGCTTTGTTACAGATCCAAACTCTGTGGTATTAACTGGTTCAATTAAATGAATTAAGTTAAATGAATGCTGGTTTGTTCCTGCAGTGTGAAGCTGAGCGTCACTTTCAAATCGGACTTTCCGTGGAGGTCAATGGTGAGACGGCAGCTGCTGACTAACCTGGTTGTTGTGCGGCATCCCGTACAGAGCTTCGACCAGATCAGCCGCTCGCTTCAGCAGCACCTCCTGAAAGAAGACCAGATAGTTCAGGTTTAATTTTAGGAACCTTCAGCAGCCTCGTCTGGACCTTAAAAATAACCCAAAAACAGACTTCAGTCAAGTTCTAATGAATTAATCTGAATCAGATTAAATGCTAATTAATTTAGAAACTACTAAAGAACTGCAGACATGACACTGGAGAATTCTCCTGATGGTGTAAAACCAGGTCCAAACCAACAACACAAGCACACAGTCTGTTACACCAGAGGACAGGAAACGACTTAAAACATGAGAAAATCACAAACTTCTAATAAACTTCCAGTTATAATACATTTCTTTCTCCTACTTTGGAGGAAGCGTCGTCTTTTTCCTATTTTAACGATGATACATTTAAATTCTGACACAAAGAGGAAATAAGAGCTTCAAAAACACTAACGCCTGCATGTTGTTTAGCCTCTACTAACATCTCGCTCCCGTCTGTGTCACATATTCTGTCACCGTAACGCGGCTCGGCAGACAATCGGATACAGAGGGATGGAGGGATGACTGTTTGTACCCAGAGGGAAGGAAACGAGAAGAAGCCATTAACACAACGGCTGCGGACCACACACACACACACACACACACACACACACACATCTGTTTATCGGATTTAACCCCTGACTCCCTTGCTCTTATTTGCCCTGGGGCAGTTTTCCCATCAGCCCACAGGAGAGGAAATGACCAATCTGAGCAGCGGCAACGGCTGTTGTAACAATAAGGTCTGATAATCAGATAAATAGAAAAACTGATCGAGGAAAGAAAAGAAGGAGGGCTGAAAGTGAAAATGAAGTATGAAAGGAATTAAGGAAAGGAAAAAAAGAAGTACATGGTGAAAGGAAAGGTACAAGGAAGGAAAAGAGGAAAGGAAGGAGGCACTAGCAGGAAGGAAGGAGAAGACATGGAACTCCAAAGGAAGAAAATAAGGAAACATAAAGGTAATACTTGAAAAAAAGGAAGAAGAGGGAGAAGAAGAGATGATGAATACGAAAGAAACAGTAAAAGATGTAAAGGATAAATAAAACAGAAAACAGGTAAAGGAGTGAAAGCAAAAGAGAGAAATGAAAAGAAGAAAGGAGCAAAAATAAGGAAAGGAACAAATGGAACATGACAAGAGGGAAACATAAAGGAGGTGAAATGGAAGAAAAGAAACAGAGGGACACGAAGAAAGGATGGAACGACTGAAATGAAAAAGACAAGATGGGAAAGAAATAATGAAGAGACGTGGAAAGAAAAAGGACAGAAGAAAGAGACATGCGGGAAGAAGAAGGAAACACAGCCGAGGAAGGAAGGAAAGGAAGCAAGGAAATGTTAAAGTATACAAGGTCCCAGGAGTGTGAATCAAGGTGTTTTTTCACACCACAGCTTCAGGTGCAAACACACGACAGACAGAATGCTGAGGCTGATCAGCTGATGGAGGAAGAGGAGGAGGATGAAGAGGAGGTGCTGGGTCCCCGAGGAGCAGCAGTGGGGAGGTGGAGGCCTCTGCTGGAGCTCCCCGAGGAATTACAGCGCCGAGGAGGATGAGACACACACAGGGAGAGAGAGAGTACATTTAATCAAGTACCAGAGTATTAGAGTATTTCCACGTTGGACTACTTTTACTTGAACAGAATCTTATGAACGTAATAAAAAAGATGTTTTATTCTGTCAGAACATAAAGACAAAAGAATTCCAGTCAGTAATATTAGAACCGAGACAGATCAAATCATAAATATCATACGGAGAGCTGAAATGATACAGATGGTGAAATGAACTGGAAACCATGAAAAGACCCAAAGGACTGGATTAGAACTACTTCTACTGTACTGACGCAGCGACTTCTACGTCCATTAAAGCCTCTGAACACTTCCTCCTCCTCTGATTCTTAGTGTGTAACCGACCCCGAACTGTTGTTCTCTTTTATAAAGGCTTTGAAGTGAATATTAGACATTCAGACTGAATCACCGAGTTTCATGAAGACAGAATCTGATGGGGAGAGATTACAGGGGATTTTTATATTTCTACTGGAGCTGCAGCATCCAAACAAACGTTTCCAGTGAGTCAGACGAGAAACAGTCGCTATAAACCACATTGTTTTCCTCCCAGCCAATCAGCGTTTCCTCAGCGCTGGCAACAAACCGGCCTTCGACGGGGAAACACACACAGAACACGGCGAAACACACGGAAACACACACAGCACTCGTTTCCCACGACAGGCGATGACCTCGGAGGAGACGATCCAACACGCTGAGATGGAAACAGAACAACATCCAGAGTTTCAGAGGTTTTTTCTCCCAAACAGTCGAAGAGAAAAGAATTAACCTGAAGTAAACTGTGAGTCTAAGAAATAAAGACACCGAGCAAACGGCAGAGGAGCAAAAGGAGGAGGGGAGACGAGGTTTAAGTAATAATATAAATGACTATATAATATCAGAAATCAGTCGTTTCTATTGGACGAGTGCAGCAGCAGGTGAAAAAAAAAAGCACGTCTCAGATTTGAACCATCTGCATCTTTAAAGTAACCGAGGCTGCAGGAAAAGTATGAAGGAACTCGGAAATACTCCAGAAATACTGTTAAGTGCAGGAACGATGCTGCATTCACAGCCTGTGGGACAGATAGAAAAGGGCGGTGTCACTGAGACACACAGAGTAGGGATCAAGGGCCTTTCTCCAGGGAGGGGGGGCAACAGACTTGATCCTGAAGGTTTGACCCATCAGTTCATCACAGGAGAAACTGTCCCACAGCCACTCAGGAGGTGGAGCACATACAGGAAGTGGAGCTCATACAGGAGGTGGAGCACATACAGGAGGTGGAGCACATACAGGAGGTGGAGCACATACAGGAAGTGAAGCTCATACAGGAGGTGGAGCACATACAGGAAGTGGAGCTCATACAGGAAGTGAAGCTCATACAGGAAGTGGAGCTCATACAGGAGGTGGAGCTCATACAGGAGGTGGAGCACATACAGGAAGTGGAGCACATACAGGAAGTGAAGCTCATACAGGAAGTGGAGCTCATACAGGAGGTGGAGCTCATACAGGAGGTGGAGCACATACAGGAAGTGAAGCTCATACAGGAGGTGGAGCACATACAGGAAGTGGAGCACATACAGGAAGTGGAGCTCATACAGGAGGTGGAGCACATACAGGAAGTGAAGCTCATACAGGAGGTGGAGCACATACAGGAAGTGGAGCACATACAGGAAGTGGAGCACATACAGGAGGTGGAGCTCATACAGGAAGTGGAGCACATACAGGAAGTGAAGCTCATACAGGAGGTGGAGCTCCTACAGGAGGTGGAGCACATACAGGAAGTGAAGCTCATACAGGAAGTGGAGCTCATACAGGAAGTGGAGCACATACAGGAAGTGGAGCACATACAGGAGGTGGAGCACATAGAGGAAGTGGAGCACATACAGGAGGTGGAGCACATACAGGAAGTGAAGCTCATACAGGAGGTGGAGCACATACAGGAGGTGGAGCTCTGTGTGTGTTTTCAGTGAATGAACAGCCTCCTGTCAATCACCCCCTCCACCCAACACTGTGAGTGTGTGTTCCTATAAAAATCCACATGTGACATATTAGATCATTGTTGGAGTTGTTATTAACAGTTTCTCTCGGTGTGTGTATTCACTGTAATTCAGTTTACTGTGTCGTCAGCACGAAGGTTTGAATAGAGGATGAATAAAGTGAGCTCGTCTCGTCTCATCTCCTCTCCTCTCTCCTTCATTTCCTTTCCTTCCTTTGTTTATTTCATTTCCTTTTTCTTTCCAAACTAAAACCTAAAATCAGCTTCACAGGTGAACGTTCTTCTCTGAGTGTGTGTGTGTGTGTGTGTGTGTGTGTGTGTGTTTGTAAGTGCCTCTGTGTGTGCTGCTCCTCTGGCTTCATTAATCTCCATTAGAAAACAGAAGTTAGTTAACGTCTGCTTCGCTCGGCTGCAGCAGCGAGACGCCACGAGGCAGCAGCTGCCTGTCTCACACACACACACACACACACACACACACACACACACACACACACAGCTCATAGACACTAGACGCAAAAGACTTGTCTATGTTGAGTATTGCTTCACTTTACTGCTTTAGCTCATGTTAGTGTGTGTGTTAGTGTGCACTGTGTGTGTGTGTGTTAGTGTGCACTGTGTGTGTGTGTTAGTGTGCACTGTGTGTGTGTGTGTTAGTGTGCACTGTGTGTGTGTGTTAGTGTGCACTGTGTGTGTGTGTGTTAGTGTGCACTGTGTGTGTGTGTTAGTGTGCACTGTGTGTGTGTGTTAGTGTGTAACTGTGTGTGTGTGTGTTAGTGTGTCACTGTGTGTGTGTGTGTTAGTGTACACTGTGTGTGTGTGTGTGTGTGTGTGTGTGTGTGTGTGTTAGTGTGTGTGTGTGTTAGTGTACACTGTGTGTGTGTGTTAGTGTGCACTGTGTGTGTGTGTTAGTGTGCACTGTGTGTGTGTGTGTTAGTGTGCACTGTGTGTGTGTGTTAGTGTGCACTGTGTGTGTGTGTTAGTGTGCACTGTGTGTGTGTGTTAGTGTGCACTGTGTGTGTGTGTTAGTGTGCACTGTGTGTGTGTGTTAGTGTGCACTGTGTATGAGTTAGTGTACACTGTGTGTGTGTTAGTGTGCACTGTGTGTGTGTGTTAGTGTGCACTGTGTGTGTGTGTTAGTGTGCACTGTGTGTGTGTGTTAGTGTGCACTGTGTGTGTGTGTTAGTGTGCACTGTGTATGAGTTAGTGTACACTGTGTGTGTGTTAGTGTGCACTGTGTGTGTGTGTTAGTGTGCACTATGTGTGTGTGTTAGTGTGCACTATGTGTGTCCTCCTATTTTCATTAGGTCCTGACAGACACAACAGCCTTCTCAAGTTAATGACGCC
The DNA here is from genome assembly GCF_900324465.2 of Anabas testudineus. Taxonomy (NCBI): domain Eukaryota; kingdom Metazoa; phylum Chordata; class Actinopteri; order Anabantiformes; family Anabantidae; genus Anabas; species Anabas testudineus. Next base: position 27,813,045 of record NC_046618.1, on the reverse strand, counting down.
TCTGAGGCCTCGCTGCTGGAGAGCTGCTGCTGCTGCTGTGTGAGAGTGTGTGTGAGAGTGTGTGTGAGAGTGTGTGTTAGAGTGTGTGAGAGTGTGTGTTAGAGTGTGTGAGAGTGTGTGTGAGAGTGTGTGAGAGTGTGTGTGAACGTGCACTTGTTCATTAGTTCCTGGCCGCTCTCTGATCTGTGAATCAGACACTTAGTGAGTACGACAACTGCCCCGACCCCCCCCCACAGAACAATAAACCACATATTCCAGCAGAGCAGCAGCAGCTGTGGTCCGATCGAAGCAGAGACCAGAAATCAATCAATAACTGATCAGCTGATGAGCTCTGAACAGTGTGATCTTCAGCGTAACTGTGACTTTATTTCTTGTAATGTGGTGACAATGTGTTACAAACCTCAGACACTCGGATACTGAACTTTTCCTCCAGAAACCTGATCCGGAAGAACAACATAGGTTCTGGTTCTGTTCAGACTCTCACAGCTTCTTGGTTTGAGTCAGACACAGATGTTCTAGTTAAGTACAGAAAAACTTCCCACTGACTTCAGGCAGTACTAACACCACACTGGGAAAAGACTTGAGTGCACATGAAGCCTGCATTTCAAAATAGTAAAAATATGGGAGTGAGATATTTAAAGTAAAAGTACTTTAAAGTAAAAGTACTCTCTGTGTCTGCTGTATTATTATATATTATGTTTTTTTTATTACTCGTACATTTTACTTCTTCAGAGAAATGATCGTTCTGTTTAATTCGCTGATTATTTTCTCCTCTAATTAAACGACTGTTTAAACGAACTGTGGAAAAACGTTCGATTTGATATTATTAAAAATAACTTTAACTAGTGACCAGTCACTTAGCTGATGAATAAATCTGTCATTTCAGGTCTACTATGTTTACTGTTCATCTCTATACTACAATAACCTTCATTTGTAAAGAAACCTCAGATAAATGTAGTGAAGTACAAATTACAAAATAGTAAAAAATAGTAAAAATACTACAGTAATTTAATTACTCTCCACTACTGCCAGATAAATATAACAAAATATTTTCCAGATAAACAGCAGAAAATAGATTCATTAAACAAAAAGATTTAGTGTCACTTATTCCTGACTCGTCCACTTTCTAACAACGTGACGTCTACAGCAGCTCCAAAATGTGACTGGAAGGCTGATGGTTCAATTCTCGAATTAAAGTGAAAAGGCAGCATCAGCCCCTCCCTCATCAGCACCACTGAACTGAAGCATCTACCCCGAGACGGTGTCCACAGCTCAGACTGTGGTTGTACGGAGCAGGTTCCAGGTGAGAATGTTCCCCTGAATAAATGAAGGTTGAATAAAACTGATGTACGACTTGGATGGATGCTGCAAACATGGATTACTGAAAGGGCCCAGAGGCCCGAGAGGTCAGCGACCCCCTGACACAAAATGATCACAAACATATAAAAACAGGTCACTAAAAAGAAACCAGTGGAAGAAGGTTTGAAATAAATTAAAAAAACGAATTTACCCCAAAGAGATCGGAACGACTAGAACATGATGGAACAGAAGAAACTTTCTACTCAGGACTAATTATCCAAACATTTGCTGAGTGAACTGAAAGCAGCAGCTGTACAGTACGTACGATCTGTAACACCACGGCCATGACAGCAGACAAACTGTTAAAACCATGGAACGTCTGTGTTCCTCCACTTCCTGTAGATTTCCCGCTCTGACTGAACAAAGTGATGTTTGTGTTTTTATGCATCAGATCCGGTTTCTGCCTCCGTGCTGCTGCTGGATGTGTTGTGATGTGTCAGAGTAGCTAATTGTCTCCACGCTGCTTCACTATACATCCACATTCACACCATTACACACACATCAGCTGCTCAGCCACACCCTCAACACACACACACACACACACACACACACACACACACACACACACACAGACAGCCAGCGCCATTGGATTCCTGTCAGAGCGAGTGCCGGCAATCAGAGCGCCGGGTGCTTTAACGGCGCTGAAAGGCCTGCCCCGATCGATACGGTAATGCACTGGCTCCCAGTTATCATCATCATCTCTTATCACTGACCCACACCTCTGAGAGGGGGGAGGAGGTGGGGGTTTGAGGGAATATGGAGATGGAGGAGAGGTGGAGAGGCAAGGAGGAGAAGAGGGTCTCTGGGTGTTTCCATTCAGCTGGGAAGAAATGGATGGATTGGGGGGAGGAGATGAGGAGGGGGTGAGGGTGGATAACTGGACAATAAAGTCAGCTGATTGGATAATTTCCTTCAAGCCAATGATGCTAAAGAGCTCATAAAGGGCTAATCTGCTAAATAAATCAAATGATCCCTGTTGTCACATATTTAATCTTGATCCTGGTCTCGTGTGAAACAGAAACGGGTTCGCTGCACACCTGAGGCCTGAATCTTCAGGATTCACTAGGAGCTACATGGGAAAACATGGTGAACTGTCCCTTTAAGGCCCTTAAAAACACCAGACTGTTCCCGTTCATCTAATCTGATGATCAGACGTCTGCAGAGTTCAGCTGGGTCGTGTTCAGATGAAGAAGAACGTGGAAATGAAAAAATTCCTGCAGGTCGGATCATTCATTTACATATTTGGGTTTTCACAGATAAATGAATCCATCCTGTCTGAAACCATGTGGGTTCAGACTCTATTTTTGTTTTAGAGTTACAGCATCAGAATTTATCTGACTTCACGAGTCACCGGCTTCAGACAGAAAACAGCTGAAAACTGCAGTTTTTATCCTCTGGTAGAAAGAGTATTTGTGATAGATACTACTACTACTACTACTACTACTACCTATACTACTACTATCATCCAGTATTATAACATGCTGTATATTATTCTGACAGTGCTGGAAGAAGCACAGTTTATTTACTGAGGTAAAAGTAGTACCACAGGGTGAAAGTATAGGTATTTAAAATGTCACTTTGGTAAATTCAAACTAAACTATTTTGCTTAAAAATACTTTGCTACAAGTACCACGTAGTTTTTATGTGTCTGGTTTCACAGTGAGTGTGATGATGCAGATAGAACATGTTCACCTGTGTGTGGACACACGCCTACACAGCAGCTACAGGGAGTTTAAGGAGGCATCGAGGAGGTAGGGGAAGATGAGGAAGAGGAGGAGGAGGAAGAAGAGGAAGAGGAGAATGAGGAAGATGAAGAGGAGAATGAGGAAGATGAGGAGGAGGAGGAGGAAGAGGAGGAAGATGAAGAGAAAGAGGAGGACCTATAGCTGATGACCTGTAAGGTGAGTATAAAGTATCTTCTTTGTTCTTTTCTCTCTCCTCTTTCCACTCACCCCAACCGGTCGAGGCAGATGGCCGCCCACCCTGAGTCTGGTCCTGTACAGTACATTTGAAAGAGTCTTGAAGGGCTGTCCCTGTCAGAGGGGAATATTTCAACCACCTTCCTTCCTAACTCAAACCAGGGGGTAGAGTTATAAAACAGGAAATGGGACGTGGCCTAGCTGCTTGTTTTGGCAGATGTATGTATAGTTAACACCTCCGTTAACGAGCAGCTGCAGTCTGGGGCTGGGCTGATGGAGTCTCGGTCTCTCTGGAGCCGTTTAGACCCGAGCTGAAGTCCAGAATGTGGAGATTCGACGGCCCCTGAGCCGACCTCGTAAATTAGATGCTGTTGTTTTAAACACTTTTAAATCAGGTGAAACCTCTTAGTATCACACTGTTCCCCCCCCCCCCATTAAAAACCTCTCTGAGGCTGCACCCTCGTGGCCTTCCTGCCCTTGCCCTTCTTCTGTCCATCTTCTTCTGTATTACTCCATCTTCTCCCCCCTCCCTCACTTTTTTTCTATTTTCTTCCATTGGTTTCTAGGGGCTTAATTACGGGGGGCCGGCTCCGTGGTTGAGGAGGTGCGGGGCGAACAGGGATCAGTGTGACCCTGGAGAAGAAGCCACGAGACAGCGGCCTTAACAATGATAAATCACCACGAGCAGGGATACAGATACAGCCCCCCCCCCCTCTAAACCCTCCCACAACCAACCACCACCGCTGATCTCTATAAAATATGGATGGACCTGAGCAAGAGGAGGACAGCAGCATCACGCCGGACCTCCACATTAGTGATTATCAGGTGGAGAGCTATTCTAATGAAGTGGGACACGAGAGGGGGGGCACTGTATTCACAGTAAATGGGAATTCAGATCATGAATTGAACAGTGCTCATTATCCTCATGAGAGCAGGAAACCTCCTCATTCATGAAGTGGGGTGGATGAATAATCCCTGAACACATGCCCCCCCCCCCCCCCCCCCCCCAGTCCAGGTGGGGGCACACAGTGATCCAGAGATAAGATGGAGCACACCGAGCATGTTTAACCCCCCCGTCATGGTTCAAAAATCACCAGGAAAGAAGCAGGAGGACGATTCTTCTCTGTTATTATAATAATTGCTGCTCCGTTTCTAACGGCAACGCTGTGTCGTCGTCTCAGCGACCGAGTTCTTACTTTAGTTCATGATTTAATTCATTTTAAATTAATGTAATTAATAATTAAATCTGTGATCACACAGACCCGGAGTGTTTGTTTCACTCATCCTTAAACTGTGTCTTCAAATGATGCTCAGACAGCGAGACAGGTAAGAGTCAGTTCGACGGGCTGTGAGGCCAAACGGTCACTCAGGACCACTGGGGGGTTCCTCCTGGATCAGGTTCAGCTTTCTCATTTCATTTCCAGTCTGGCTCGGCTGCAAGTGGACACCTCTGCAACAAGCAGGATGATGGAGGTCACATGCAGACGACCTGCAGCACTGAGTCAGTGTGTTTCTTTAACCTGTGAGGAGTCAGCATCTACGACTCCGGATCTGTTAACGTCGTAGGGACGTAAAGTACTTTTAGTATGTTAGTATACATATTCTCATATCAGTACTTTTACTGTAGTAAAATATCCCCTGCGCTGCTTCCTGTCTTTGTGCTAAGACCTTTCTCCAGATTTCCCTGTTCACCACTTCTGTTCAGCTGATCTCTCTCTCTCCCTCCACCCTGCTCCCACAATCCTCCACCTGACGCCCTGCAACAAATCCATTTGTTGTCTGTCGCTCCGCCTGTCCAGAAACAAGAACCTCTCTGTCCAGACATCTCTCTCCGTCCCTCCCCCCGTCCGCTGCAGGTGAAAACAAAAGAGAAGTGACAGGCGGAGTTAACCCGTCGCTGCTCGGTCACCTGATCCCTGCACGGCGCTTTTCCTCTCGCTGTGATTTTTCTCTTGTTCAAACTGAGCTCTTATTGAGTTTTCTCTTGAATAAATAAATATTTAAGAGGCAGGCAGGGAGGGGGTGTTTGACTTTAAATCAGGCCATCAAAGGGGCCAGACAATGTATGCTCACCATTAGTATCAATTTACAAATAAACTGCTTTTTTGGTGACTGGATCTCCGATGTCAGATTTTGATAAATGGTTTCAATTTGGCAGCTGCTTTCGAGTGTCAGAGTCCATCTGACGCTGGCGGCCGGCCGCCGATGCTCGCTGCCTCAGAGAATCTGCCTCAGTTATCCTCACAGCCGGCAGCCGCCAAAATAATCTCTTCATACTAACCAGAGCACCTGACGGCTGCGCGGCTGCACCGGGTCTGTGCGCATACAAATGTCCGGCTGTGGAGAAAAACTGAAAGCAGGATCCTGTTTTGTTTGTGAGGCAGATTTTATTACTGGTGTTTTTCCACGCAGATCTTAAAGGAGCAGTCTGGTGTTTTTAACATTAACTACAAATCACACACAGTTTTCCTCACTGCTGACTGTCTTCCAAAGGCTGTTTGTGTTTAATAGAGTTTTAAAGGTGATTTTGTTTCGCTGCAGGTTTCATCTTAGTTCACCTGTACAGACTTTAAACCTGCTTCCAATTCAGCTGTAAACTCACATTACCTAAGTCTTATTAGTGGTTCAGCTACTTGTCTGCTGAAGTTATTATTCTAGTTTGATTAAATAATGACACAGTATGCCTCAAAGATGTACAATCACCTGAAGTGAAGGCATTTACGAATTTCCTATAACCACATTTATACTTTTTCAATTTTCATTTTAACACTGTCTTTCAGTTCGAACACTTAAAGTGGCGCAAATCTCTTTAGGAACTTGTTCTTCAGCTGAAACGTACAGCTCAACTTATCCCTTCCAATTCCCTCAGCACTTAAATTTACACTTCAGATTTACTTCAGGTTTAACAACGAACTTTCTGCAACACAATGCACAGAATGAGTGAACACACTGTCAGACAACTCCCTTCAGGTTTTACAGGTCACGATGTTACAGCAGAAAATGGCTCAAAGACAAACATTTAAAATAGTTTGTCAAGACATAAACAGCAGTCAAACACCGACAAACCAATCTACTCATCACCGCGCTGACTCTCCGTCAGATCGTATTTTACCATCTTCCTTCGATGCCTCTCAGCCAGAAACTCACCACCATCCAAACCTTCCTCCTCGCCAGCCAAGGGGAAACAAAACACAGCCAGAACAGCAGCGGCAGGATTTGCTCCCATAAACAGCTGTTTCCTGTTTGAAGGATCGGGAACAATCTGGCCCACTGGCAGCGAGGAGGGCCGTGCTGTGCCAAGAGTGTGCCGAGCAGAACCGACAAATCCAATCAGCCTATTCAAGTTTGGTCCTGTGCTGCATTAAATAACACAAGAAACCTTCAAAATTCATGCAGTGCAGGTGGTCCATGGCTTCCACAGAGGGACAAACAGCCAATTCAGATTGAAATCAGCCCTTAATGTGGCTGTAAAACCTGATTAAAGACTCAAATAGCTCTGACAGACAGGTGCATTCTGGGTCATACCTGCCAGACCAAACACACTTCTGAGCTGAGCACACAGCAGCCGCTTAATGACTGGTCTCCACTGACCTTAGGTAACCTCTCAGGGTCCCCGGGGTGGCGAGGGATGACCTTCTGTAGCCTCTGGAAGCCGTAGTCTATGGTCGGCTCATTTAAGGCTGCAGGACAAACAGAGAGAGAGAGAGAGAGAGAAACTGTGGTTAGAGTGAGATGAATTCAACCCGACGCACAGGCCAACACTGAAGAGCAGAGCCACACACACAGGTCAGATTTTTATGTTCAGAGGGTTTTTGAATAAAATTCAACAATTATCTGCTGAAAATAGTCTGAATTAGGCGACAGGCTGCAAAAGATGAGCCCCCCCCCCCCCCAGTATCTCCATGAACCAAGCAGACATCACACCTTAAACAAAACGCAGTGGCAGAACAGACCCAACATGAAACTCGTCATACTGTTTGACAGGTTGGAACCTCTCTGGGCACATTCGGGTCTTTTTGTGGTTGTTTCATGTTATTTTGTTTTGGGGTTTCGCAGAAAAAGGCCTTTGAGTACAGGACACTTTGTAAATGTCAGAGGTACTGAGGTCTGATACTCGGCCCTGGTCTCTCTGCCTTCAGTCTGTTGGTTCTTATTAACAGCGAACACCAACAGAACAGAGAGCGAGCTGTTGATCTCTCTCTTCCTTATCTCCTCTGCTGTTTATTAAGTGAGAGACCTCACACTCCACCTGTCCTCCTCGCTCTGCCTTTTCACTGCTAATTTAATCCACCAGGCCCCTTTTCTTTTCTTTTTTCCTCCACTCATTTACTTCTGCAAACAATCTGCCTTCCTCCCCCTCTTCATGCCTCTCTCCCTACACACTGAGCAGAGATGGAGAAACACCCGGAAATGAGTTGGAGGAGATACTTCTCCATAATCAAGCCCATTAATCATAAAAGGCTGTCAAATTTGACTTTGGGGACAATTTGTCAGCCGATCTTGCCCACTCCGCTTTTGTCATCGTAGGCTCTTGTATCCTGTAAGGATGATTGACACACCAAATGCCGGTGAGTAGAATAGCTAGTTTGCGCTAATATGCATAACCGCGGCTTTCATGAATAAGAATAAGGCAGCTATAGGCAGCACAGAGGGGTCTCCTTCAAAGGCCCCGCTGCCGTTTGTCGCCAGCGCTCCAAATAGATGTTATTACCATTATAACAATATTTGTTTTCTTTCCTCGGGAATGGGCGACTGCGAGCTGCTAAATCAAATTTGTCTGAGCTAGTTTGGAGCAGCGGAAGGCGGAGGAGAAAAAGGGCTTTCAAGCTGCGACTGGGGTGGGGATGATATCTGAAGGGTGACAGAGCGCTGAGGGACGTGGCCCTCGCCGCAGGGGCTGCCATGTTGGATTTCTTGCCTCCCCGCCTCCCTGAGAGGAAGCAAAGAGCAGCGCGGCCTGAATCTATTACCTCCACCCGCCATGAATGAAAGAGGGATTCATTGTTGGATCCCAAAGAGACTTTTTGGGGGGATGCAGAGCAGCAGAGGATGAATGGAGATAATGCATTGGGACGACAAGAGCAGCAATCAGCAGTGAATCCCAAACCGGATTGCCTCCCGACGCATACATACATCCCAACTTATAAAACAAGTGAAAGGCACTATGGGAACGGCTGTGATTGAATAAAAAACCCATTTACACTCAGAGAGGAAGGAGGGAGATCTGTGATGTTTAACTCTTTGTCGGCATCAGAGGAGGAAACAGGTTTCTGACTGGTGACCTCTCAACAGATCAGCTGCTGCAGGACGCAGCTGACACAGCTCACGGACACGTTTGTCCTCGTGTGAGAAGCTACTTAGAACCAAGTCAGTGTAATCCAGCGGTCCTTCAAGAAGCTGGTACTGTTCAACTGTAGGACTGTGTTTCTGTTATTTACCCTCACTCACTGGGTTTATTTGCTCTTCAACAACCCAGTTACGATTGTCTTTCTCCAGCAGCTCAGACTCAACTGTCATGTAAACAGAACCCTGGTTTCTGTGATCAGGGTGGGGGATCAGAGTAACCGGATTTCTCCAAGTAGATTTTCTAACGCTCAGTCCTCTGCCATGTATACGTGTAACTAGGTCTCTAATTTCACATCGGCGGTCAGGAAAAGTCGTGGAGTGGTGTGTCTGGATGAAAGGAGAGATCTTGACACGGAGAGGTGCCTCGTCGTCTTTAAAAGAAATCTGACTGAAACTGAGACTAACACAAAGTGACTGTAGACGTCTAACGTCTGTCCCCACTGTGTAGTTCAGACAGTTGATGCTGCGAAAAAGAGCCGTCCGCCAGGAAGCAGCGTCACTATACGGTGAAATCTCTGAACATGCTTTAAAATAAATAGAGGAGCAAGCTGAATACAAGGATTTACAGCAACTGGGTCTGAATCAACTTGTGTAGAGTCATGGTGCAGAAATGAAACCGCTTGGTTAATTTAAACATTTTCTCTGTTTTCTAACCACCAGAAACTAAATATATATATATAAAAACTAAATATTGTGAGACTTTTGAAGACAACAGAAAACCAAAGCCTTTAAATACTTTGGCAGCTGTTACTTTTGCATTATTTGTATTTTTATGACTTTTTAGTTAACTATAATTTTTTAATTATAAATACATAGGTTCAATTCAAAGGGCTCCCCTCCACCCTGCTGGGATTTGAACCGGCACTAAATTCATTAAATGCAGAACTACCTCACGTCTTTCCCTCAGTATTCAAAGAGATTCAATGCTGCTGGGATTTGAACCAACAACCTCCTGAAGTCATTTCTCCTCAGAGATGGGGCAAAGAAAGAAACAGAGGCTTTTAATGAACCTCTGGACAGGCGGCTCTGAGTCGATCCCCCCTCATATAAATGACTTAGAAATGAAGCCCATTACTTCCTCTTATTAAAATCTCGCTGCACTTTGACCCCACGCTCCTATTGGCTGCCTGCAGGGCCCCGAGTCCCTCCCAGCCAATCGATACCGGCTGCCTCCCTGCAAAGAGCCCGAGTAATTGGAGAGCGGCGGCTGGCAGAGCGAACCCTGACCCCCCCACACACACATTACACCGCCCATATGAAGACAGATTGCCTGATTTAGTGTAAACATATGCTGCAATTCCAGGCATCAGTGCCACTTTCTCCATCGTAATTTGTATTGATTTTTCTCTCTCTCTTTTTCTCTGCGAGGACGTTTTCTCCTGCTGTCTGATGTTTCTTATAAATCAGAAAAGGAGGAGAGGAAGATAATTCAGAGGTGAAAGGAGGGAGGGAAATGGGGGGTTCTTTATATATTTAATCAAGTATTTATCGCTCCCTCTGTTTGTTTTTTTCTCTCTCCTCGCTGTGAAAGTGATCAAACGGTTGGTCGGCGTCCTGCTGATCCGAGCGCTCTGGTATTAGGCGATTAAGTGACTGGGGAGAGGGAGAGAGGGAGAATAAGAGGGGGAGGCAGGTTACATGTTAAACTAATTTCTTGACGGAAGATTTGCAGCGAACAGCGGGTCAGACCTCTCATCGTTCAGCTGGATTTTTAGACATTTCACATTGAAGAAATGTGTTAAAACTGGAACACCTGCAGATGGATTCATGATCAAAAACTTCCTGCTTGATTGATAATATCTGTGGGATCAGAATTATTAAAAGGAGCTTTAACAGTCAAATAAAAGCCAGTGTCACACACATAAAAGAGAGATATTTTACATACGGTAAAATGAAACAAGTTAAACCCAGAAGACAATATAAAATAATAGGAAGGGAAGACAGTAAAAGGGAATCACAGCAGTAAAAAATACTGCAGAATCAAAGTCAGTGTATAAAAACATAACTACATAAGTATTCAGTTACAGTTACATTATCTTATGGGAATAGTTCTGTTCTGTTCTAGATGAATTTATGGAGACAATTAACCAAAGACTGATGAAAAGTCCCCTTTACTGTGATATTAAATTATCTGATGGTAATGTTAGCGTGTTTAACCCTGTTTTATGTTTGCAGACAAAGCTTCTCTGGATTCATCTGATTCAGATTTAAAACATATTCATTGTGGTGGCTTTTGATCTACACCTCGTACGATGTTGTCTGGATGGTTAAAAGCTGAAAAATCACTATTTGCCTGTTTTAACAAATACATAGAATCTATGTTTCACTGGAGTCTACTTATAAATCAAGTCCAGGTTTATATAGGCTGTCTAAAACCATGAAAGCCCTGTCACTCAGTATTGTAACTTAACTTTTCTTTGACATTTCTCTTTGATTTTGGTTTTAATGACATATTTTGCCTTGAAGCTCATTTGTAAATCTCTTTGGATAAAAGCATCTAATGACTAAATGTAAATGTAAATCTAAGTTAGATTAAAACCATTTATAAAGTAAAACGCTGATCATTCACTACCTTTCTCTGCTTTGTCCCTGTTGCCTAGATATTTTAAACAGTGGGTTGGACAAAATAAACCATCTAAGGATTTCACCTTGGACCCAGAGAAGTCCAGAGTTACACTCTACTGCCATGATTCTGCAGGATTAGCAGTTTTGTTTATTACCAGAACCTGTTACTAGTCAATCAGTGTTTATTTGGTTTGAGAGGCTTAAATCTGTGATTGACACTGTGTGTTTTTCACACTGCTCTGAAAGAACAAAGTATTAGAAATAAAAGATAAAACTAAAGTTGTAATTAATCTGTGGACTCTAACAGTTCCACTGGCTAATAACTGATATCCCACAGAGCTCAATCCTTGGACATCATCTTGTCATCACTGACAAAGGTGAGGAAGAAATTAAAATTAAATTAGAAATGTATTTAAACAGTGTAATGAAAGCACAAAATAACTGAAGATACAATGAGATGTGGTTATCAGTATGAGCCACCCTGAGGGTGTAAAATAAAGTAATGAAACAACCGAGGAAAGGTGGGAGTTTAGTGGAGGAGCCACGCCCAGGTGTCTCTCTTTATTGGCTCCGCCTCCCGGTACCCGACTCATCAGTAAAGGTCAGGGGGCAGTCACGCTATATCCCATAAAAACAGCTGCTTTCCAACATTAACCATGACGATTTGAGGACGATCTTTTCTTTCAAGTTCAAATTGAGCTCAAACCACGACTCTCACCTTTCTATACAAACGACCTGATTCAATAGTTCAAGAAAGACTCTACTTATTATGGTATATTTGTGGCCTCTTTCTCTGCCTCTGCATAAAGCTGCTACAGGTGAGTCTCACCTGTCCCGCCTGCGACACACTGAGAAACAGATACCGTGAGGCTGATTTTCCTCCTGCTCTCTGATAATTCAGCACTTCTTACTGCAGATGCTGGCTGATAAGAGATCAGAGGATCAGAGCTCTGGAGGGAGGATGCTGGATTAGTGGGACATCTCTGCAGGCTCATTACCCCGCTCGCATCAGCTCCCACAATTTAACAGGCCTCCATGCTTCAGAGGAGCATGTATAAGCCTCTGTTTACATCCTCCTCCTCATGACTGTTTACATTTATTTATCTCTCGCTATTTTTCATTTGCTGCTTCACATCGCCGCTGGGCTCTCTGAGTGGGAATCTGTTTTTCTACGCGGCTGGTTTGTACATATTTACCAGCCGGAGATGAAACATGCACTTTGGGACATCCTTGCACACCTTTACCTTTCTGTTTGTGCAGTGATGGCCTTGTCAAAGGCGCAGTCATGTCCCCGCAGCAGCTCTGCGTGGCTTCCTCCTGTATTACACTTATCATTTCAAATAGACTCCATATTCCACAGAAAACATGCGGCTGAGTGGCGACTCCCCTGATGCTTTTCAAGACGCTTTTCCATCCCACAGCAACATGTGCCACAATTTCCCTTCTCGCCCAGCTGTGTGATTGATGCAGGTCAGCACGCCGTTTGGCCTCGCAGCCCGCAGATCAACGCTTCCCCACTTCCTTCAGGGGTGGGGGTTTCTGACAGATGCACAACATGCCGAGTCTTAAGTGGACGGGCTGATTTGTTTTGCTGCTTGTCAAGTGGCCAACCAGCATCAACGGGGGCTGAGGCTGTTGACAAGCAGCCGTAACACCCTGGATGCATCCTTTCACTGGCTTATTGATCTGCTTTATTCCAATTCATCACTCAGTCACAGAGGAGGACGACATTCATTCCTGGATATTTACCAAGTCCTAAAAACCTTCAACTTTTCAAGTAGAACTCTGGTGGTTACTTTTTCATTCCCATCAACGTTGATCCGAACGAACACTCAACACTTCAATGGTTTATAGAGTTTCATTATACTCTATAGTCTACTATACTCAGGTATACGGAGTTGAGGATCACAACAGGTACAGGTACATAGACCTGGAACAAACAGAAAACTCGGCGGAGCCGTCATTTTCATGCTCGTTTAAATGTAAAAGTGTTATTTGTAAAATTGAGTTGGGAGTGGATTTTAAGATATAACTCCGCCATCACACCACCACACCTGTCAGGTGGAGGCTGTTCAGACTGGAGTTGTAGTAATTAAACAATTAGTTGAGAATTAACTAGAATTAACCAGATAAAATGAACTATTTATGATATACTATACTATATTATAGAAAATATCAGATCAGTGCTTTCTGATTATCATCAATCCTGTACAGGACCATACTTTAATTAACCATAAGCTAAAGATAAATATTTTGTACAGGTGAAGATTGTGTCTGACGCTCTCGTGAAACCAAACCTAGGAGTGGAAACTAGACCAACATTTAACTCTGAGCATCTTCTGACAATCACTGTGAGATATCAGGGCCCTGCACTAAACTTCTGAAGCTCCTTATAGCTAAGAACGGATCAGAAACATCCCCCCTCCTCGCTCCATAACCTAGATGAACATCTTGCCGCCGTCCTGTGGCTCTCGGGACTCGGGTGACAGGAGAACACCCACTCCCCTTCTGCTTCCTCCTCTGAGAGCTGCCGCTGACGCAACGACCTCTGTGATTAGAGTGAACATCCGCCCAGATCCAGCGTGTTAATCAGTGAATAATTACCTCCTTGTGATTAGAGCCGAGCAACTGGGCTGAGGAGAAAAAGAAGAGTGCCTCAAAGAAATAGGCCCCCCACCTGAGAAGTTATTATTTTCTGGAGTGGCAGTCTAAAATGCCCCTGCAGAAACAGCTAATTACCCGACATTAGTTCCACAAGTGCCCACTCCCTAAGTGGAGCGACGCTGCTGTGCTCTTTGATATATGAAATGTGGTGCGTCTCTGCAGAGAGCGGAGGAATCCCCCGGCGGAGAGCACACTTCTGCTGTCTATTAAAAGATGAGAGCCGAGATCAAAGTCGAGGAGAAGAACCCACTCGTGTTGTTTCATTAGCGCTGTCTGATAACCGCTCGGTGGCCGAGAGACGCCAACGCCTCGTTACAGATCTCTGAGCATGGGGCGGGTTGCTGTTGGGAGGTCAACAGGGGTCACGTAGAAATAAACACCGCAAGAAACAAATACAGTTCTTCAAGTGGACGTCAGACTGTGTCGGTGTCAGCCTCCTAACATATATCTCTAACCTCCAACAAAGCAAAAGGGTCTGCTGCCATCACTTACAGAAACATATTCATCTGCTCTCGGCCTGTAACAAGTACAATCAGTGATTTACACCAATCGTCATCTACAGTACATGTACATGTGCTCTGATACAATCAGATACTACAACAACAGCAGCAACTGTCTGTTTTAATATGAATTAATTCTAATTAACAACAGGGCACAAAGGGTCCTTCAGCTCTGACCTCACCTTCAGGGTCGTTAAGGTCACAACAACTGCTACGTAATTTATGTTTGACACGTGAATCGGTGGTGTGTGTGTTCTATGTGTCCTCACAGGCCTTCAGGTTTATTTACAGTCACACCTTCAGATTTCTGAAAAGTTGAGAAAGAAGCGTTAACTGTGAAAACTCTGACACAGACCGATGTATTTATCCCATATAAATCTCTTTTATCAGCTGTTTTCCTCCATATCAAGTCACCATTTCCCAAGCTGAGCTGTACTTATCCTCCAAAGAACTGCACACTATATCCAACTCCGTTCACCCGGTAAAATACTACAACATCTAACACTGTAGTATGTTGTAGCACTGTTTCACACACAGCACTTGTTTTAAACACAGGAAACACAAGTGTGAGTGAAAGTCCTGCCCCGAAACTGTTCTTTAGTTAGAGTGTGTGAGTCTCGTCAGTATAATTAAAGCATTCACAGAACTGAGAGGAGCATCCCCGTCACTGCAGATCTTTTACAGAAGTCCTGATTATTTTCAGTTATTTCTTTTGTGAAAATCAGAAAAGAAAGAAAATCTACTCTCATGTCAGACGTTGAAATGTACTTTATATATGAAAAGTTGTTCTATTTCAGAACTGGTTACAGGGAGTTTTCCTTCTATTTCACAGACTATGTATAAATGTGGGCTATAGAATTCAAACCCACACATTCACAGCATCTATTTCTTGTATTTATTATGATGATTTATTAATGTTTTTGCAGAATAACCTCTGACTTTATGTTGCCCACCTACACACTCTTTAAGGGCCTGAGCTGCCTGTCAATCACAGTTTAAAGTTCATGAAATTTCTATGAGCATCGATTGCAGCAGAGGCGAGTGGAGAGGGGGTGGGGGGGCAGAGGGGGAGATATGGGTGAGGCGGGTGTTAGGGACTCCATTGATTGATAAGTGTTTTTGCTTTGAATTTCTCTCCTCACTCCGGCCTCTCGGCTGCAAACGGTTTGACACGTTGTGAAGTGAAGCTGCTGCACTGCAGAAATAACACAGGTGTGACTGTGGCTTTAAATACAGGTGTAAGCCTTTAAATCACAGGTAACGTTTCTCTTAAACGTCTGTCAGTGTTATTTGGGGCATCGGGCAGATGTGAGCTGTCAACACAGCATCTCAGAAGAGAAGGATGTTTTGACTCATTATTAAAAAGTTTAACAAAGACACACGAGTTTAGAAAAAGTAAAGTGACAGAATCCGTTTGGAAAAGTCCTAAAGAACTGAAACAGACCCTCTGGGTTTAGAGTGCAACACATCTGCTCTGGAACAGGGGCTGGGACACTTTTCTGGAGAGAGGAACTGTCTTGACCACTGGACCTGCTGCAACCCAAGTGTGGATAAGTGGAAGATAAATCGACAGAAGAAGGCGAAGTGACAAACTGTTGTCCCTGTGACGACCTGCACCGAGCAGTTCCTCTGCACTGAGCTCTCAGTCTCCTGTGAACGCTCAGGGCCACGCAGCAGCTCCTATCAGCGCCTTCGGAAACACAGTCAAACATTTTGTGCTCCTCCACCCCCGACACACATGGAAAACATTAGCAGATTGTTCCATCGGGGTCTGCTGAGGGTCTGAACGTGTAACCGAGAGGCGAGCATTAAATCGCTGTAAAGAAGAGGTGGAGGGTCTCTCTGTTCCAGTTCGTCCTCTGCACAGGTGAAGCACCACTCACTAATTAACTTCTGAATTTTTATTGTTTAATTACTGTCACAGTAACACATGGAGGCAATTATCTGTAACCGGCTGAGGATCGGTTTACACCTACACAGAGAGGAGGAACCGACACTCATCATTTACAGGCTTTTATGGTTCCACTCACAGTGACGTCTGGAGGAAAATAACTGAAAACATAATTCACATTTTAGTTTCTTATTGAGGATCAAACTGACAGTGACAGTGTCCGTTTTCCATCTTCATTTCTTTCTTAAAGTTTGACTATAAAATAAGAAGCATAAATACATAATACACATGTGCTTCATATGCTTTTCCCCCGTCTTTGTCCCATGAAATGACTTCGTTACTCAACATAATAAAGTTATTCACATTATTATTAAGTATTTACTGTATATCTGGGATTTTTTTCATTTTACTTTTAAGTGAAATTATTTTAGGTTTTATTGAAATGATTCATTACAGATTTGCTAGGTAATCAGTGGATATTCATTTAACTAACGTTCAACCCAACACATTTCTACCTGATGTCTGCTCCACATCTGTTGAATAAAGTGACTCACTGTGATTTATCTAACATGTTTTTTCTTTTCTTAAAAAGCATGAAGTTTGACTTTCTACCTCTTGAAAGTGAAAAAGAGTCACAAACAACACTGGAAGACGAGGGGGAGGGCACTATCTCAGCTGGTATTTGACTTTTATATCCAAACAAAACCATGAAATCCACCGGATACTTCAGTTATTACAGAAAAACTATTGGGCCTTTAAGTAGCATTTATATGTAGAGCTGCCTCATCTCATGGGGATGCGAACACCCCAAGAAGAAGGAAAGACACCACACAAACTCTGTTCTGCTCTGTCAGATGTTAGAGAATTATCATTGTGTGAAAGAGTTTAGAACCCGGACTCCAGGGTGGACTAAGACACGGAGACAAAACAATCCCAAACAGAACAACAACCACAAAGTCTTACAACCAAACTGAGACTCTGAGTGAACAAAAGCAGATTTAAGAAAGTGGAACGGTGGTGCTGTTCTCTCTTTTCTCAGAACCCATCCACGGCTCATCTAATCTGGACTGAAGGTTTCTAAGGGGCTCTGACGGCCTTTGTGGAAAGTGGATCAGTTTCAGACACCAGCCGTGTTCAGAGGATCGATTCAGGCTCTGTTCACTGAGAGACAGAAAACCTGGATTTACCAAAGACGGATCAGATCAGAAGTCCGACCCAGCACTCACATGTCCCCACTAGCACAGAAGGACCTGAACTGAAACATAGAGCAATACACAGGAAACACGTCTAACTGGAACAGTTTGAGTCTAGATCGACCAACAAGAGCCTTCGTCCGAGGAGCCGCCGACTTCTAGCAGAGGAACCTGGTTGTTTTTTATCAAGTAACATACATTACTGTTGTTAAACCTGTAAGTACATATAGAACTGAGCAGGTTGAGTGTGGCAGATGGTCCAGCTCTGCTCTCAGAAAGTACAAATCAGCCGGTTTCCCACATTTTCAGAGGAAGGTTTTGATGAAGGAAACATAAAACGACCCAAACTCCAACAGAGCAGCAGCAGCGGCAGCAGCTGTCTGATGGGATCCCATCAGTCTCTCACAGCAGCCACACCTCAGCTCCCATCAGGCCTCAGCGAGGTGGGGAGGTTTGGGTGGTGGGGGTGTTCAGGCGTGTCGAGGCCTGTCGGAGTGAACCCCCCCCCCAAAGCCCCTAAAGGCAAAGGAAACAACCCTCCACCCTGCACCACACATCAGTCCATCCCTAACCAGGATCACATCACACGGCTGACTGCAGCGCTCTGAGCTCCTACTGGTGCTGAACCAGTTAAACTCCAGACTGGCACAGCTTTATCCTCCTGGTGGAGGAGAACCTGAGTCTGGGGCAAACATGAGCTCCATATCAGGAATCGATATTCTCCTTCTGTCTGTTCAAACCCCTTCACCCCCCTCTCCGTCCTCCTCTTCAGCTTAATTTCCTCCTTCCAGGTTTTATCCTCCTCTCTTTTCTCCTTTCACCTAAAACTGCCTCCCCTCCTCCATTTCTCCCTTTCTTCCTCCTCCTTATTTCTCTGTCTGAATCTCTGACTTCATCATCTCAGTTTCTCTCTCCCCCTGCTCCTCGCTCCTCCGCTCCCCCGCTCTCCCTCTCTGGGGCTGCAGATCCCCAGGTGCAGCTGCAGGAGGAGGGAGGTGGAGGAGGGGGTTGAAATTAATGAGAGGAGCCTGGAGGTATTGACTTTCCTGGGAAAACACAGCTCTCTAAAAATCAGTGGCCGAGCGCCGCAATAACTCAGCACCCATCGATCCCACAACACCTCCTCTCCTCACCCGCCTCCCCTCACTCCCCCCAACAGGCCTCATTGACCCGAGCGTTACAAGCGTGAGGCCGCCAGTGTGGACCCAGCAGTACCACTCAACACCAACAGCTGAGCAGAGAGGATGATGAAACCTGGTGCACAAGAAACTGCAAAGTGTTGGAATGAAAATACTACAAATGGAAAACTACAAGAAAAACTACAGTTGAACCGTGAGACTGGAGGGAGGGAAATAAAACAACAAGCCAGCGCATTAAAACAAACTGTGTTTTATGGGACGACGTCATTTCTATTCACATTTTCAGGAGCTAACTTGTTGCCGGTGGAGATCATTAGAGACGGATTCGACTCAGGTGCAGGAGGAATCACTTTCACTCTCCTCTCAGGCTTCTTGTCATTCTGCTCAGCGTTTTTGCCTTTGGCCAATTTTTCTGAGCGAAGCCTCAGGATCAGATGCTGAAGCTGCTTTAAGCTACAGGGAGGAAGAGAGAGGGGAAGTCTGGGAAAACACTCTGCTCGTCACGTCACCTTCAGCTGCACCTCCTCGCTGTGGAGGCAGCGTTCACCATCATGGGTTTAACAGAAATGCTGCTCTGTGATTGGCTGCAGGTCTGTTCCAGAGTTCAGGTCGACAGTTTAACCTGGGTTCTAAATCAGAGGTAAATTATTAAACTGTGGGGCAGCAGGCAACAAAACCAATGCTCATGTTACACTGCAACTTAGCTCATGGAAAAAACCTGGAAAACTCTTTACGCCTCCTTAAGGACCTCCACCAACCTCATTTAAAACCCCAGGAGACACCAGCTTCTCATGCAACCTCCTAAAAGGACCAATGAAACACCATTAATGATCCAAGGGAACAGCATTAAGACCTCTGGACGACTAACATCTCCTTACAAACCCCTTCAGAACTTCTAGGGACTCTTCGAGAACCCTTACAGACTCCTCAAGGCTCTCCTTGAGCCCTCTGGAAGCTCATTATGAATGTGGAAACTGCTCATGACTCCTACACCCACTTCAATAACCACTTGAACCCGCTCAGGAAGTCATAAAACCACCTTAAATGTCATTAAGAACTCCTTGAGCCTCTTCAAGGATTATTGGAAACGACTCAACTGATCTTCTCCAGGACCACCAGAACCTTGTTTTTCTGAACTTCAGACTTCTGGGAGCGGGATTAACCCGTCTCAGGTCTGAACTGTGGACTGAAGGCTGTGGTTGTTGTTCACCAACAGTTTCATCTTCTAGAACTAAACGTTCTCTCTCCTCTGTCGTTTACCTGGTTTTCTCCAGGAAACCGTAACACGATAAAACACACTCAGAGTCTGGGTGAGTGTGTGTTTAACTCCTGAAGGAAATGACATCAGCTGGAGCAGGATGCTTTCTCTCCTGCTCTTCAATTATCCACAGTTCACCTGTTTAGGATGTAAAAGCTCATTTCACATGCGTGACCACAACACACTGTTGGCACAACGAGCGCGCTCTCACTCTTAAAATATGGACGTGTGAATCAGATGATGTGCGTGCACAATACGGCCGCGTTCCTGGCAGGAGGAGCGGGGAGAAGAGGGAACTGTTCGACTTTCTGATGCAGCCACCTGTCAGGGTTCGGCCTCACGATGCCTTCAGGGACACGCGGTTTTTGTTGTTTCCTATTAATCAAGCTGAAGTCAGATGTTTGTGTTTCTTCATTCGATCACAAACCTAGAAGCCTGAGATTTAAAGGACCAGATTGAGTTTTTACAGTTACTACAGGTTTAAATGACAGTTTCTCACTAAACAAGATGTTTTCATGTTACAGCAACATTGATTCACGTTATAATTAGGGGTTAGTAAGTTTATCTAATACGTTTATCGGGTACATTAAGCTGAAATTGAGTCAGTCCTGCAGTAAATTCTCCTCCATGAAGGTGATGACGTTTGGTTCCTGCTCTTTTTTAAGAGGCTGTAGTTTGTGCTGCTGTTTCTGTTGTTAAGCTTCACAGATTATTGCAGGACTGTTTGATTAAAATAGGTTTGTGTACCTAATAAACTGGACACCGGCCGTGTCTTTAGTAGAACAATTTGTCCTTATCTGTGACATGTGTCCTAATACTTACAACAACTTAATGACAAACTCATTAAAACATCTTTACAACATTTAATATCTAGTTATGACGTAAAGGTTTTGAGAGGGTTTTAAGGTGTTACACTCTTTACTGTTGAAGCGACTCTGTAACGTGACGCTGAGAGCTCATCATTTCATTATTCATTCATTGTCATATACAACATTATTTATGGAAGTAGTAAATCTTCAGTTATGTGGACGTATTAGTCTACACTAGGTATTGGCACACAGCCTTTGTACTGCTGCCATGTATTTAATTTTCTTTGATTTCTTAGTAATTTATGGGTTATGGTTGTATCTGACTGGATTTTCCCAGCTCTGTTCGGATAACACAGAGATTTGTTTTAGGCCTGTTTTGTGTGTTTTTTCTAAGCTTCTTTCTCCGACTTGGATTAAAAAATAAGACGGTCATGTAAAATGAAATATTACATCACACTGTTTTTGTTTCATTTAGGTACCTTCATTTAAATTTCTTTCAGAAACTGAGGAGGCTTCTAGTTACCGATTCTTCTCTCTTCTTTTTATCTGATCATATAACACACTTGGCTTTGCCTTAAAATTTCATCATCTTCATGATGCCTGTGTGATCTGGATGAAGACATGAAGGTTAAACTCCTGCAGGCCCTCGCTGCGTGTTTCTGAGGAGAACAACAGCTTCTATTCACAACACACCTCCATATAAAAGCAAAGCTTGCAGCTCTTGTCAGTCTTATCTGTAAATGGGATCACAGATTAGCATTGCAAAAGGAGGTGGAGGCCAGGCCGTCCATTGTGAGCGTCCGTCTCGTCCCTCCTCTGCGTCGTCCCGCTGTTGGAGGAGGCAGCGCCTCCAACAAAGACGAGAGCGGGAGGAAGGAGGCAGTGATAAACTGGTGTTAAACAGAAAGCATGAACACGCTCGCCTCTTTCACGGCCCGACGCAATGACATTTACTTATCACACTAAACAGTCTTACATCTGACCTTTCTGCTACTTTGAATGACATCTGGATATTCTGACGGAATAATCGAGGACAGTAAAAGCACTGATTTGAGAGACAGATAGAGTCATTGGACCGCATGTGGACCTCTGTGCTCTGTGTCCCTCTGTTATTTAGTAACGTTTTCTTTTGTGGGTTCTGTATTTTCCAGCGAATTTACTGGAAACTTTCTTCATAATTTCCCATGTGAAGAAGTTCCTGATTAAAACAGTTTGATATATTCAGGTTTTAAGATGAGAGATATTTCTCTATGTAGGTTTCATTTGAGCACACACTAATTCAACCACTATGCAGCATAAATGCCAGCTAAATTAAAATGTTCTCATCACTAAGCAGATCTATGATCCGCAGCAGCAGCAGCCAAACAACAAATTCATGGATCCAAACTAAGAAAAAACATGTAGCAGTTTCTGAGCCATTACACACTTTTTTATTTGTTTATGACAAAATCTTAAAAAATAATAAGGTTTTATTTGGTCATTTTCCAGTAATTAGCTGTTAAAGTACTGGTTCTATGTTTAGACAATTCTAAGGAATGCCTCCAGGAAATACAAGACCCATTAAATAAAATGTTTCCCTTCACCATGTTTGGACTACTACAGCATCTCTGTACGTGTACGTGAAAAGCAAAGGTCCAAACTCCAAATACTTGTTAGGTTGTGTATCTGACACGTTATGTTGCTGCCCACCTGGACCGGGACACACAAAAAAGAGGTTTATGACCTTAATGAGGCTCTCCTGGTAAAATAAAGGTTGAACAGAAAACCTTCGGCATGTAGAAAACTGTTTACAGAGAATAACAAACTTGATCCTGTCGGCATCAACAGGACTCGACTCTAAAGACCTTAAACCGCTCCTAAAATCTCCCTATTTTAAACCTAGAGAGCTGTAGTTAAACAATACAAACTCATGGTGTTTGTCCAAAATATGTACGAACTTCCAAAAGTTTCCAAGATATAAAATACTTCAGGCTGGATTTTGGGTAAATGTGTCTAAAATGATGCAGAATAAAGAAAAAGTCTTTATGTTTATGCTTTTTGTAATTTAGAGTTTAAACCCTTCATTTTGTGTTGGTGTTAGTCTCCAGATACTCAGCTGTTCCCTTTAAAGTGAAGGTTGAAACACGTTTGGACTAGAAAGCTCTAAAACATTTCCACTACCAGGAAAAACGAAATAAATATGTTTTGTTAAGAATTTGAATTGTGGTTGTTGAACACAGTTTAAATACTGAGTTTTAGACGACAAACATCACCACATAATCGAATGAATAAGGAACTGAAGTGTCCAGAATCTAAACTAAAAACCAAGAGCAGGAAACAGGAAATGTTTGGAAATAACTGAAGAAAATCTGGAGCTTGTGATTAAGATTCTATGAAAAGGTTTGCTCAGCACTAAAATCATCATCGCTCATAAAACCTCCCAGAACCTTAAAGGTAACGTTAGAAGAATGGAAAGACGTTCTGCAGCAGCAGGACCTGAAGTAAACGGACAGGACTAGAGACAGTTTTTATACTGCAGAGTCTATGAGCATAATGAGGGAGACTCGGGCCTTACCGGTGTACACAAAGCGTCCCGGTGCTCCTTTGCAGAACTGTTTGGACTTGTAAGACAACGTGACCTCCACGACCCCAGGGATGTGACGAGGGGGGGTCTGGACCCGGATGGCATGAGGGGTGATCAGCTGGATCAGGAAACATAAACAAATACAGGGAAACCCATTAAACGAATGTGTGGCACAGCTCTTGATTCAAAAAGGGAAGTTTGGACTTTTAAAAGTGGATTTTTACCCTCTTTCCAATAACTGACTGAGAACGAACGAGCACTTTGTGCATCACTGTTCCTCTTTGACATCAGGACCAGTTTCCGAGTTGTGTTTAACAGTTTAAAAGTTCTGAACGTCCACGCTAAAGAATGGGCTGAACAGTGTGCTCCCACAGTAACTGTACTAGAGTAACTGTACTGAGTCTCAGTCTCTCTTAGTTCTACTGGTCCAAAGTGACACAGCACAACATGCTGGACGTCAGTGGCTCAACTCTACTGGATCTTTTTGGCTCTTCGTTGTCCAATGGTAAGTGCCAGTGCTACTTTTTTATTATTCTACGGGCTCTAAACCAACTCAGACAGCAGTGTTCATACAGGTTTCCGAGACTCGTACTGATGTGGCACCTCATTTTTAATACGTGCAGTAACCTGCAGGATAAGATGTTTCTTCTATAAAAACTTTCCATGGAAAACATTCCAATCTTGCTCCAATCTGGGTCAGCGTGCAGTCTGTGTTGCTGGGCTTTGGAGTCCGTCTGCTCGCCGCCAGACGACGGTGATCAAAGTGCGGAGTGTGTGATTTGAAGCGAACAGCGTGTGGGGGTATATCTGTCTGTCTCACACCTCCTTCCCTCTTTCCCCACCAGGTGTTCTGCTCTTGTGGACCTGCTTCAATATTTCATGCTGCACCGTATGCGCAGCTCCTCCTGCAGCTCAACACTCACTACATCTACATATTTTTGGGGACGTGCAGACCTGCCACAGATACAGACGCAGGTGTTTCTACGAATGTGTGCGTAGATGAAGAAGATGGAGAACATGATGCACGGCATGTGCAGCTGCTTCCAGCAACATCCCTGTGGCAAATAATGTTTTATCTTCTGTAAAATCTGGAGATCTGGAGATCAGTTATGAATTTCAAAATAAAATTCGGTGTCTTCTTTAAGTTGATATTAGTCACAGAAAACTGAATTTTATTCTCACCTCGCTCCAGACCAGCATCGTGCCGAAGACAACTTGCAGGCCATCGAAGAAGTTGTCCCCGATGAGGATGACGGTGGCTCCACCGGTCGTCCAGCCCTCGCTCGGACTGATGGCTTTGATGCAGGGCGTAGCTGCTTCGGAAACACAGACGACACGACAGAAACATGAGCAATACAATTAGAAAGACAGCCAAACAATATCAATGATAATCAACATTAAACTTAAACTGACACGTTAACAGTTCAGATTAGCAAACTAAGTATGTAGCTAAGATCTAAAAAACTGGCTCATGTTCAGAAGTGAAATCAATTGTCTTTAAGCCTACGCTGCTAAAAATTCACTCTGACAGTTTGGTTTAGATTTGAAACTTTAACGGATCTGTTGTGTTAAAGGTGGTTCAACAGGAAGTTAGGACTTTGGTTTGGTTCAGCTCAAACTACTTGTTTCAGGTCAAAATAGCAATTTAATGGTTTCGGCAGGTTAGGATTCGCTAACCCTTTCAGAGATGTCTTGTTTAAAGATTCCGGTCTGTAGAGAACCAGTTTTAGTGTTTAATAATTATGACATCATAGCCGAGCCTACTGTACTGTACCTACAGCTTCACCTGAAGTTCACTGACCTGCAGTTCCTTCTGTAGTCTTCCAACCGGTGCGGACTGTCTAGCCTACAGAAGGAGCTGGACATGAGTGAACTTTGTGACATGAGGTTCACTTCAGGTGAAGCCGAGGTTACTTTAGGTCTCACCTGATTGTGACATCATCAGTCGTGTTTTAAAGACATTTTAGGGGGAGGACTGGCAGCAACTGTTTCTCAAGACATAAGACTGAGCCAGGCCGAATGCATCTGGGTCCGACCCTGTCGTTACGACCATCTCCCGTTTACAATGAGCAGTACTGTTGTTCAACAGGCCTTTAACAGGTAAACTCAGGTCACATAGGCATCACACGTTCATCTTAGTGTGTTTGTTTGTAACCATTTTACTATCAGACACTTTTCACCGCGTGTTTCTGTCACTGAAAAGTCTGATTTTGAAAAGTGAAATAAACTTTAAATAGTTACACCGACCCTGACTGTGACCTCTGACCTCCCAGCAGCTATTGATTGAATTTACACTTCTTTCAGTCACGTTACCATCCGCACAGCCTGGTAGTCCACCACTAACACATGCAAAGTGATTGGTTTTTCCAGTGCCACAGGGATCAATACAGGGCTCCACATAAACAGCGTCTCCGAGATGACTAGACTTCTGTCCGCACACAGATTAGTCGAGTCAGCCAGGCGGACGGACGGACTCTGATGTGATGTGAGGAAGCAACGCTCTGCAGGTTTACGTTTTCCCGGACTGTTTTATTAGGAGGATGATTTGGTCTTCCAGTCAGAGCTCAGAGTTTTCTATTGTGTACTATGTGATCTGATCTGTAAAGCAGCGTTCTCTCTATTCAACATTCCAGTTCCAAATTTCACCACTATTAGCAGATTAATGACCTTTAGTGCAAGTTACTGGCAGTACGAGCTCATGGAAAAGGAAAAGAGACGAACATCTCTTATTTATAGATGATACACACTTAAACATTACTTTATTATGTTGGTTTATTTTCCAACATAACATATTTTCCTCCTGTTTTCTTTATATGCTACTTTATATAAATGTTTATTGGTCCGTTCGTTTCATACTGAGTCTTTTCGCTGCTCACATACACACTACATTTGGTTTGTAGAAGACTGACAAGAAAAACGTGGAACATCCCCAGACTGACACAGGATGTGACAGTAAGGTCCTGATTAGCTGGAAGAACAAAGGAATAGTTGAAGTTAAGCTACTGACTTTAGGATCTGTGTGGCCCCCTCCAGTTACAGCATCAACTTGAGAAAGTCACTCCGAGTTTCCAGATGAAAGGAAACACTCGGCTCGGCCTCCCCAAACCCTGCAGCTGCTGCAGAGGGTCGAGGCTTTCCTGCTCCGAGGAGTCGATTGTCATCTCCTTATTAATTTCCCTCTTTTGTCACAGCAGTAAACAAACAGTCCAGAGGGTCTGCGGGGGGGGGGGGTTGACTTTCCAATCAAATGAATAGAGCACAAAGGCGAGGAGCAGGCGGTGGAAAGTTTTATCAAGGAGACGGGGGGGTTGAGGCATGGTGACAAAGGCGGGAGCAGATGTTGAGGCTTTTTATCGCCTCTGAAAACATCCCAGTCTGGAGGAGATGAAAGACCCCGAGCTTTCCTCCGCGGGCTGAGATATGGGGCTGGCTGCTAAACAACGGGCCCCTTTTGGCCCCTGCAGGACACCGTACACAACGCTTGGCGCCTTCTGAGCGGAAATGCCTCTGTACATGAATGTTTAAGTGCTGATTTGATGAAGTTTCATCAATGTCTCAAGGTGTTTCACAGGTGAGAAAAAACAACTCAGGTTGATGAATGACACATCTGTGTCAGATAGCATTTGTTTTATCCCTTTGGATGAGTCACACGAGTGGGGTTTGCCACATAGGACAGCACAGAGCAAGTTAAAAGGTTTGGGCAATCACATCAGGTCAGCTTACTCTGCGTTTCCTTTGATCAGCAACCTTATCATGTCTGAATGCCCTCACTGTGATAAACACCACCCATCTGGTGCTGCAAGTAGGTTAAACCAAACGAGACAATGATATCACTGGCTCCTGGAAGACTCTCAGAACTTTAAAACAAGTTGAGGGAAACTGCAGAGTTAGTCGTTCGGGGAGAGAGAGGGGCAGATTTTCAGTCTTACTTGTGCCAAATTGCTTTTAGGGTTTGTTTTACTCTTTTGTATGTCCCAGAAGGGTGGGGCTTAGCTAAAGGGACCAACTGAGAAGTGTCCCAAAGTCTGAAGAGACGTGTATGAGAGGAAGTTAAGTCTTCGTTTCTAACTTTGTTACCTGACTCTTTCTGATGCCCTGATATGTTAATCCCCACCCATCTGGTGTTCCAAGTGAGATAAAATAAGTGAACAGCTGTGCTGTCTTCTCATGAAAAAGCCATTTTAGTGTAATACAGAGCAAGGTGGTGGAAAGTGGGAGACAAAGACATGACTGTCACCTTTTCAGGTTTGTTTTAATCTGCTGTATGTCCCAGAGGGGTGGGGTTTATCTCACACAACTAAATGAACGTCAACAAGGCGTAAGACGTACAGTAAGTTCATCAAAGAGAGTGAAGCGTCTGACACTGATAGAATAAAATCGTCTGGTCTGGTAAACCCCACCCGTCCAGATGTCCGTGTATATTAAAACAAGTGAACATGTTACGCCATCGCTCCTGGAAAATCTTCAAATCTTTAATGGAGTCGGGAGAAACTGCAGAGTGAGGTGGAGATGGTTTGATGAATGAAAAGATGGAACACTCTGGCTTGTTGGCATGAAATGAAACTACTCATAGGGTTAGTTTTACCCTCTTGGAAGTGCCAGACGAGTGGCGTTTGCCAAACAGGATGACACATCAGGAGTTTTAGACAGACCTAAAAATGTACCTGAGTCAGTTAAGAGTTATGTTTCAGTGGCTGACATCTAACCTGCCAATATCTAAAACCCCATTAACCCCACCCACCTGGTGTCCCAAGTACAATGAAACAAATAAGACACTTGTGTTGTAAGTCCTGTAGAAACGTCAAACTTAGAAGTGGCTGATGGAGAGGACATTAGAGACGGTGGACAAGGTTTGCCTGCTGTCAGATGCTTTTACAAATCAACTGTGAGTTTGTTTTACTCTTCTGTAGGTGCCGGATGGGTGGGGTTTTCCACCTAGGACAAATCTGAGCACTGGAGATTTTGGTGAATTTTAAAATTCACTATTTAACGTTCCTGTGACTCACATTTTTCTCTTTTTCTTTGAGAAACCTGGTACCAGTACTGGCTAAGCTCCACCCTCCTGGCACTCCAACTAGAGCAAATCAAACGAGAGACTTATGTCATTGCTCCTGGAAGTGGCTCACTTTGAGCGGGAGGGTTTTATTAGAGCAGGGACGGGGCAAAGTGGTATTAAAGTTTACAGCTTCAGAGGAAAATGTTGCAGCTGAGCTCCAGCTCTGCGAGTCGAGTTTCAGAGCGTGAAGTTTATACGTGAATGATGCTTTTTATTTGGTGGCCGAGGATGCTGGGAGAAAGTAACGTTTGTTCTCCAGCTCCTCCCGATGGACCAGGTCGGAGAGTCGCCTGTAGCTGAAGGGTTTCACAGAGACCGGCTGTCCCTGCTTCACTGTTTTCTGCACCTTAGATCTTTGTATTTTTGGGCTCAAACACGTCTTACTATCAAATGTAGCTTTGATTGAGTTTTTATTAAAGGGCCATTCCCCAGATTTTACACAGTCAGTTTGTGTGGAGATGGACCATGTGCAGGGTGTCTTGGTAGTAACAGCAGTTGGGAACCAGCGTGCACTATGAGCTGTTAGAAACTGCTCTTCACTAATAAAATAATTTTAGCTAAAGCCCCTCAACTATGTTGTTTATGTGATGTCAGAAAAAGAAACCAAGAAACACACAACTGTGAAATTCCACCGAGCATCGAATGAAGACGTTAGCTTTCTTCTGAACGACCTTACCTTCGGAGGGGTCGAGGCGTCTCGCACGACGACCGTGTTTAGAGTTGTTGTGGACGAACATGTTGTCTGACACGGCGAGCACGTGACCGTCCACGTTGACTGTAGTGGAAACCACCACCTGTACACACACATAGACACCTGAGCACCATTTCAAGCTGTCTCCACTCATTAATAAACCCTCTGCCACAGCTCAGACGCTCACCTGGAACCTCCTCATGTCTCGGGGGTTTCCTGCATTTTTCAAACAGTTCTGATTGCACTTGAGGAAGAACTTCAGGAAGAATCTGGAAGCAGAACAAGACAAAGACAGAGCCGATTAGTGTCAGAGCACGTTTGTCCGTGTTTCGATGCTGCAGACTCCCAGTCTGATTAAACCAAATCGAATTCATTAAGATCTAGGTTCAGAGAGAAGAGTGAAGGTAAGTGATGCCGGGTTCAGGTTTTTCTTCAGGGGAAAAGTTTTTCACTCACATTTTATAATTCAAAAGACAAATATATGGTTCATCAGAGAAATTCACAGCAGATGATTAAAGGTGTGGAGATCAATCAGAAGCTATATGAGCACAAACTATTGTAAAATAATAAAAGTCAGTAAATAAAACACCACAAAAATGTAGCATGAGAGACGCACACTGGATTTGACAAACCAAATACAACCATCTACATTATCCAGTTCTACTCACTGAGTTTAGTGCTGCAGAAGGTCAAGGAGCTGAGCAGTATTTTTATTGTTACATCTGAAATGTTCGGAGTAGAAGTACCTCGAAGGTGTAAATGAATTCAAAAATAGTAATTTATGATGAATCCCAAAGAGAAATTACACAGAAAGTAGATGAATGCACTAAACAGCAGCTGCAGCAGCACGGACACGTGTCCTGAACAGGTGGAGCCCTCTGACAGTTACAGAGCTCTGGTAAAAGACTCCTGGTAAAAGGTTCCAGGTTCCACATTTCTCAGAAGAACCAGAAAGAGCCTCCGTCAGTGTGGCGCCCCCCCCACACACACACACTTTGGAAACGATCTAAACACAGTCACTGTGTGGATTCAGTCTCTCAGCAGATGGAATTATCATTCTGCTTGATAAAGACACGTCCTGCAGACTTAAGGCCTCTCATTAGGAGCCCCCCCCACCCCCACCCCCTCACGTGTCCGATCTCTTACTCGCTGTGTTGATTTACTGCGTTTTTTACGGCAGCAGAGGAGTATTGATTGGGAATGGATATCAATGAGGACATCAGTAATAAGCAGCAGCTTCAGATGGGGGGGGGGGTCAGAATGGATAGCTACCTTAATGCATTTCCCACTGCCTTGTAATCTGTGCACATCCATCTCTCGGACTATAAGCCCCCCTCTCCTCCCGTTCCTTTTTAATTGCCACATTATCACAATAATAATCCGGGCAGTTAACAAGCGGCAAGGTCGCAGACAGACATGTCACATTAACCAGGGGATAACCTCAGCACAACACCCACACCGTGCTCCTTATTCTACTGCTACTGCAAGGCATGCTGGGACTGCATGAGCAGGAGGAGGGGGGAGGAGATAAATGGGGGCTCTGTGAAGTCGGCATCGATTTCCACCTTAATAAGACAGTAACAGTATCTTTAGCTCAGTTCCACTTTCTGTTCTGATTAAAAAACACATCATCAAATTTTACCTTTAAAACTATTTTATTTTTTCAACAATAAGGTTTTTTAAGGGATTTTAATTCAATTCAATTTTATTTATAAAGCTCCAAATCACAATCCATCTCAAGGCTCTTTAAATATTACTGTGCACAGAATTCTATAGAAGAACCAACAACCCCACTGAGCAGCACCAGGAGACAGTGGATAAATCTGTTGTGTATGCTGATTTGATGGTTTCAATTTACGAAGCAGCATGAAATAATTAACAAGAGTTTGACCTCTGACAAGAATTAAGAAGATATTACTAAGTTAAATTTAAGAAGGTTTACATACTTAAAATGATAGACTATTATATACTACACTATAATCTCACTTTACTCCCACTAATGTTCCAAATTTAATGTCAGACTCTGGCTCTAAAACAAAGCTGGTTTGTTGTAATTTGGGTGGACCGACCCTTTAAAGAGACGAACTGAGCAGAGCAACAGAGCTGGAGAGACGTCGGAGTGAGTGTGAGTATCGACTGAAAGCTGAGCTGCTGCTCTGGAGCCTCTAATGCCCTTTATGGCAGCGAACAGAATAATATGGAGCTCCATTCAGATGATAGCGAGTCCTTCAGAGAGCTGATATGGATCGATGAGGATTGAATTAAAACGCAGCTGGAGACAAGAGCGGAGGCCCAGAGACACAGTACACACAGTACACACAGTACACACAGTACACACACAGTATGTACACAGTATATACAGTACACACAGTACACACACAGTATATACACAGTATATACAGTACACACAGTACACACACAGTATATACAGTACACAGAGTACACACAGTACACACACAGTACACACACAGTATATACAGTACACACAGTACACACACAGTATATACACAGTATATACAGTACACAGAGTACACACAGTACACACAGTACACACACAGTATGTACACAGTATATACAGTACACACAGTACACACACAGTATATACACAGTATATACAGTACACACAGTACACACACAGTATATACAGTACACACAGTACACAGAGTACACACACAGTACACACACAGTATATACAGTACACACAGTACACACAGTACACACACAGTATATACAGTACACACAGTACACACACAGTATATACACAGTATATACAGTACACACAGTCATACACGTACACAGTAGTATACATACCAGAGTACACACGAGTACACACACAGTACACACACAGTAGATACAGTACACAGCAGTACACACACAAGTATATACACAGTAATATACAGTACACAGAGTACACACAGTACCACACAGTACACACACAGGATGTACACAGTATAGACAGTACACAACAGTACACACACAGTATATACACAGTATATACAGTACACACAGTACACCACATA
Organism: Anabas testudineus; assembly: GCF_900324465.2. Lineage (NCBI taxonomy): Eukaryota > Metazoa > Chordata > Actinopteri > Anabantiformes > Anabantidae > Anabas > Anabas testudineus. The sequence continues at coordinate 27,781,072 of NC_046618.1, read as the reverse complement.
TATAAGTACACAGAGTACACAGAGTACACACACAGTACACACACAGTATATACAGTACACACAGTACACACAGTACACACACAGTATATACAGTACACACACAGTATATACAGTACACACAGTACACACAGTACACACAGTACACAATGTACACACACAGTACACACACAGTATATACAGTACACACAGTACACACAGTACACCACACGTACCACACGAGTATTACAGTAAACCAGTACACCAGTA